>NC_080686.1:7599853-7902883 GCF_030445035.2 Dasypus novemcinctus | reverse complement strand
ATTCAAAATAAGGGCACACTTCCTAATTGACTCTATGAAGCCAGCATTACCCTGATACTAATGCCTGGTAAAGACATCACAAGAAAAGAAAATTACAGACTAATTTCCCCTATGAATATTCATGAAAAAAAATCCTTGACATAATACTGGCAAACTAAAACCAAAAGCATATAAAAATGATTATCCATCATGACTAAGTGGGAATTCTCTAAGTAATGCAAAAGTGGTTCAACATACACATATCAATTAATGTAAGAGATTACATAAATAGAATGAAGGGGGGAAACTACATGATTATCTAAATAGATTCAAGAGAGGAGGCCCTGGAAAGTCCATATTGCCCTGTCCTTGCATGGGCCATCCTAGACCATCAGAAAGGCAAATGGACTACTAAGCAGTCCCTCATGAAGCAAGACTCCAGAGTCCCTGTCTCCTATGTAAAATGGTTCCACTCCAAGCTTGACACAGTGACAATTCACACCAATATACCCCTACATTTTCTAAGGAAGCCTCAGGTTTTAACCCCTCACACCATGTCTCTGTTTATGTCAGTGACATCCAGAAGTCTGAGCCTCAAGCATTCATTATCACACAAACTCAATGCCACCTAATCTGACCCAACTCCCATCCCACCTGCCTCCTGAACCTTCCACTCAGCCTTCTTGAGTTCTCTACAAGCCATTACTGAGGCCTTTCTGTCTTATAGACATGATGAATATTGTCATTTTCCTTTTGGGTGTTAGCAAATCTATATAATTCAGGGATTAAAAAAAAAGTTTAGGAAAGCTTAGGAATAAAGAGCAAGAGGGAGAAGACTTTCCAGACCTAAAAGTCCTGGGGTAGGTTTTCCCTTTTATTTATTTATTTATTTTTAAAGATTTATATTATTTATTCCCCCCTTGTTGTTTGCACTTGCTATCTGCTGTCTATGTCCATTCACTGTCTGCTCTCTGTGTCTGCTTGTCTTCTCTTTAGGAAGCACCAGGAACTGAACCTGGGACCTCCCATGTGGAAGACAGGTGTTCAATTGTTTGAGTCAATTCAGCTCCCTGGTTGTATCTCTTGTTGTCTTTCTCTTTGTGTATCTTTGTTGCATCATTTTATTGCATTATCTCACCACACCTCCTGTCACACCAGCTTGCCTTTTCCAGGAGGCCCCAGGAACCAAACCCAGGACCCCCCAAATGGTAAGTAGGTGCTCAATTGCTTGAGCCACATCTGCTTTCCAGTTTTCCCTTTTAAAAGGAAAAGCCTTATAAGCAAGCAGGAAAGGGGATCATGAGTTTGGAATTGGAGGAGTGTGAGGTCCTGACAAAGGCATCTTCATCAGATGCCTCACTGACTCCACTTCTTTCTGAACATACTTCTGTTCCCAAACCCTGACACCATGTCCTTGCCCCTCTATGTGTCTTTTAAGATGTTGTCTAAAAATCAGAAATTTCAGCAAAATGTGTGATCAGAAGTGCAGTGGTGGATATTCAGGCTAGTACAGAACCTGTTTTCAAAGACAAGGCCCAGCTGAAGTGAAGATCAGCGTCTGCCTATTAAGTTTGCTGAAGAAGACCTAAACACAGTTGTCTTATTTGGGCCACTTTCCCTGCATTTAACCAACTGTAATGGGAGATAATGAAAGCCTCCTCAACCCCAACTGCAGGGACAGTTGGAAGTGATGTTACCTAATATACAATAGAATAATGAAAGTGGAATTTTGCAACATGATCCTAAAGCTGGGAAAATAGAATTATGTATCTGTACAGCCATATTTTCTCCCCACATCTGCCCAAGATGGACATAACCATTTGTGCCAGACTTTTAGGAGAGCACTTTTGTGAACAAAGATTCTATATCATCATGTTTTGTAGTTTAAATCCCCTATCAGCATCAGTGGTATCTCAGAGCATTCTGGTCATTATGACTAGAAGCACTTCATGGAGATTTCCTAAAAATGAAATATTTCTATTTCTCTCTGATGATAGGTAGCTTTCCTGATTATATTCTTCTCCAGTCACAGCATTGCGGTCACCCCTCGGGCTGAACTGTGGTTTGCTGGCCTGGCGGGGGAGCAGCCGCGGCAGGCCAAGCCGCTGCCCCCATAATAGGGTGGCTGGTCGGACTCACCGCCACCTCTGAAGGAAGCTCGGCATGGGCGCAGAGTGCCCTCGGGTCTCCTCTTCTCGGCAGCCATGCTTCCGCGGCCGCCCCTCCTCCCGGATAGCGCCACACGATGCCTTGTAGGGCGGCACCCTTCTTCTTTCTCCCTGCGCAGGCGCCGGGCGGAAGATTCCAGTCTGCCCTTTTCCCTTCCCCCGACAGCAGCAACAGCCAGGCGTGGGCGGAAAAATCCAGTCTGCCCTTTTCCCCTCCCCCCACAGCAGCAACAGCCAGGCGTGGGCGGGAAACTCAAGTCTGCCCTCCACCCCAGCAACAGCCGCCACCAATCCCTAAACCCTGCCCCTTCCCCCAGCAACAGCGACAGCCAATCCCTAACCACCACCCCTCCCCCGTCCAGTACCGCCCACTGACCTTTTGCCAGCAACCAATCAGAACAGGGCGTGGCTTCGACCAATCAGCCTTCCCCAGCCCCTATAAAACTGTTGCCTCTCCCTCAGTAAAGTGGACTTGCGTGTTTACCTTGTCTCCGCGGTAGTTCTTCTGCCCTGCGCCCTCCAGTCCTGAGAGCCCCCGACAAGGGCCTGGCCTCCCTTGTCCCCAGTTCGTCGCCTGCTTCTCCGGGCGACCCCTTCGTCGCCGGCTTTGCCGGGCGACCCCGTCAGCCGAACCGCGCAACCCCTTGTGAGACCGATCCCTCGTCTGCTGCCGGACTGACCCCTCGTCCCAAGCGGGACTGACCCCTCGTCCAGAGCTGGACCGACCCCTCGTCCGCAGCCAGACCCCACCTCTACTGACCGAGCAAGCCGCCGCACAGCATGTTATCTTAGTTTTATTTGTCTCATTATATATTTATTATTATTATTATTTTTTAAAGATTTATTTATTTAATTAATTCCCCCCCCCCCCCCGTTGTCTGTTCTCTGTGTCCATTTGCTGTGTCTTGTTTCTTTGTCCGCTTCTGTTGTCGTCAGCGGCACGGGAAGTGTGGGCGGCGCCATTCCTGGGCAGGCTGCACTTTCTTTCACGCTGGGCAGCTCTCCTTACGGGGCGCACTCCTTGCACGTGGGGCTCCCCTACGCGGGGACACCCCTGTGTGGCACGGCACTCCTTGCGCGCATCAGCACTGCGCATGGGCCAGCTCCACACGGGTCAAGGAGGCTCAGGGTTTGAACCGCGGACCTCCCATGTGGTAGACGGATGCCCTAACCACTGGGCCAAGTCCGTTTCCCAATAATTATTGAGCCATATTTTGTTCCTTAGCTTGTAAGTAGGTATAGGAATCATATTTAACTTGGCTATGATAGTCATATTATATATTTATATTTTCCCATCTATTTTTAATATTTTTCAGTTCATGAAGCAAACTGAATACTGTAATAACTAAATGGAAATTTATAAATGTTCTGTTCATTTTTATTGAGGAATATTTATAGAAGTATTTTTACTTAGCATGGATTATTTACAGCATGAAAGAATAGTTGTTCCTGGCCTTTGGGGAGGAAAGAGCATTCTCCAGGGAGAAGAGGGAGCAGATGGGAGTGGGGAGGGCAAAACGAAGTGGAAGGGTCATTCAGGAAAGAATGCAGAGCATCTACTTTCCCAAGGCTAGAGTTTATTTTTCTAAGGAGTCCCTTTAACTCCAAAGATATGATATTGCCATTGTTATATACTTTTCTAACTTAGCTTGATCTCTGATGCACAGGTGGATCAGAATGGTTTCACTCTTCAAGTCACTATTACTAATTATAATAAATTATATTCACAATTTTTAAAATTTCATTTTGTCTCCATTCATGGTAGCAAATTTAACAAAAGATAGCTATCTCTTTTTTATATATAGTAATTTATTTATTTTTAATTTCTCTCCCCTTCCCCCCTCTCCACCCCAGTTGTCTGTTCTCTGTGTCCATTTTGCTGCATGTTGTTCTTTTTGTTTGTTTCTGTTGTTGTCAGCAGCACGGGAATCTGTGTTTCTTTTTGTTGCATCATCTTGCTGCATCAGCTCTCTGTGTGTGTGGCACCATTCCTGGGCAGGCTGCATTTTCTTTCACACTGGGTGGCTCTCCTTACTAGTCACACTCCTTGCACATGGGGCTCCCCTACGCGGGGACACCTCTCCGTGGCACAGCACTCCCTTGTGCACATCAGCATTGTGCATGGGCCAGCTCCACATGGGTCAAGGAGGCCCAGGGTTTGAACCGTGGACCTCCCATGTGGTAGAAAGATGCTCTAACCACTGGGCCAAGTCCGCTTCCCAGCTATCTCTTAGTTAAATTTCCTTTTTCTATATATTTCTCTTTCATAAAATATATTATATAGTATTTTATCTTTTATTTTTTGAAATATCCTGTTTCAAAAATAATAGTTGAAATTAAACAAATGAAATTTTAAAATTGCTATTCAATACATAAATCCGATAAGGGCAGAGGCTCTGAATGGAGGCAGGAATAAGCACTGGATTCACAGTAGCCATGGCTGCCCCTAAGTCATTTACCCTCTGGAGACTAATCTTTGATGCCCACTAGGATCAGGGGTTCTTAACCTGTTTTGTTCCATGGAACCCTTTGCCAGTCAGGTGAAAACTACAGACCCCTTCTCAGAATGTAGCGGCAGATAGTTTTATGACACTGAACATTGGCATGTTTTTAAATTAAATTTTAGAACTATTTAAAATTAATTCAAGCTCTTGGACCCCCTGAAATCTTTCCATGGACCCCCGGTTTAGAACCCATGTACTAGATTTTCTCTCTGAGACCATGTTTTGCCATTTTTCAAACCATGAATTTATGTAGGCACAGTAATTATAAATAAAGCACATAAAAAACCACATTTATTCCTCCTATTTTACTTAAAATCATCCTACCTTGATCTAATATTAGTAGATGCATGCTTAATAAATCAGGCAAAAAAACAAACAAACAAACAAACCTGTCTAGCTTGGTTTTTGGAAATTTTCTCTTTAAAAAAAATTTTATTCTACCTGGTGCTCTTAATTCTAGCTTCTTGTCATTAAATGTTTAGGTAACTGAGATACATTTACACTAGGCCTAAATGGTGTATTCTAGCCTTCTGGATAATAAAATGTCCATTTTCAAGAATTCATGTATCCTGTCTTGTCCCTAAAGGTCACTCCATATTTAGAATGGTATTTTAAAATAAAACAATACATTTTAAAACTACACTTTTCTGTCGTGGTCCCTCGGGGAGCAGCGGCACTCCCCCAGGTGCAACGGTAAGGACAGGAAGGAATGAGGGTCCAACAGTGAGCCCCTGATACTAATGACTATGCTTGTGAGCCTATATGCCTGAAATAAGAACAAGGCCTAGAGCAGCACTGTGCCTAAGAGTTCCCTCCTGACAGCCTCCATGTTACTCAAATGTGGCCAGTCTCGAAGCCAAACTCAGCATGTAAATGCACTGCCTTCCCCCCAGCGTGGGACATGACACCCAGGGATGAGCCTCCCTGGCACCGAGGGATCACTACCAAGTACCAGCTGATGACGTAACTAGAAAATGACCTTAAATTAAAGGTTCAACGTGGACCAGCAGAATATCCCTCTCTACATATAATAACAGGAGTTTAAAATGCTGTTTGACCTAAAGTAAGGGGGAAATGGAAAAGACAAATGAGTTCATATGGCTATGAGTTTCTAAAAAAGAGTCTGGAGGTTGTCAGAAGGATTGCCCTTATTCACACCTGAGCAGAGTCTCAGAGACAGATAAAGTAGATACAACCCCAGATATTGGTTCTTTTGAGGGCTAAAGAGACCCACAGGTTCTATGGTCATGGCAGATGGGGTTCACTGCCATGCCGGTTGGCCCTTCTTTGGAGCTGGTGTTTCTGCATGATGGAGCTGGACTCAAATGGGATCTCTTTTCACAAGACTTTCATGCTACTTTACTGGAATTGTAGTTGGTGCTGGGGCTCAAGATATATCTAGGGGATTTGAATCTCTGGACTGACAATATGATAGCCAGGCCCTAAGCCTCAACAGACTTCAGCTCCTACACTCTGATTTATTGGACTTACTCCACTCAGCTAACATGGAGTTGAATAATGTCAACCACCACACCATGGAGCCTAGAGTGCCTACAACTGAAAGCAGGAGGATTGCATCCAATATCCACGTGGAATCTAAACCCCCTCTTGACATAGATGTGGAATGGACACAACCAAGCCAAGGTCCACAGGAAGGAGGAATACAGTAAGGATCAGAGTGGACTTAATGATATTCTATTCATGAACTACTGTGGTTAATAATCGGGAAAATGTGGCATTGATGTGGAAAAAGTGGCCATGGTGTCTGCTGGGTGTGGGGAATGGGAAGAAGAGAAGAGATGTGGAGGCATTCTCGGGACTTGGAGTTGTCCTGGGTGGTGCCCCAGGGACAATTGCCGGATGTAGTATGTTCTCCCATGGCCCACTGGATGGAACGTGGGAAAGTGTGGGCTATGGTGTGGAACACGGGACATGGGGTGCAGCGATGCTCGGAGATGTACTCACCAGACGCAATGGATGTGACATGATGATGGGGGAGAGTGTTACTGTGGGGGGAGTGGTGGGGTGGGGGCGGTGGGGGCGAATGGGGACCTCATATTTTTTTAATGTAATATCTTTTTAAAAAATGAATAAATTGAATAGAATTTGGAAAAAATAAAAATAAAAGTAAAAAAAATAAAACTATGCTTTGATTTTGAACATTCCATTTTATTCAAAGTAGTAACAGAAATGTTTTTGTTTCTGTAAGGTCCTCATAAATTGGAAGAGAACCCGCGTCGCGTCCCTCCGGGCCGAGGCTGCAGCCCACGTCCAGGGAGGGCGGAGGGAGGAGGAGGGCGGAGGGGAGGAGGAGGAGGAAGGCCGGAGAGAGGCAGCGCCGGGCGCCGGTCCGCCCAGAGCCGGCCCGCCGCGCGCCCTCCGCGCCCTCCCGCTCCCGCGCCCCGCACCGCCTCGGCCCCGCGCGCCCCGCCGCCCCGCCCGGGCCGCGGGGCGCCCCTGCCCCTGCCCCGATCGGCGCGCTGCGCCCGGGCCGCGCGCTCGCCCCAGCCTGCCTTCCTGCCGCCGTCCCCCGCGCCCGGGCCGCCCGCGTCGCCGTCCCCCTCCTCGGCGTGCGGCGCCCGCGCCCTGCCCGCGCCGCCCGCGCCCCAGCCCCGCCGCCCGCGGCGCCCCGCGCCTGGGAGCCCCCGGCGCCCGCGGACAGCCCGAGCGGGCGAGCGCGCCCTCGCCGGCCCGCGCCCCAGCCCTGTCCCGCGCGCCACCACCGCCACCATGAACAACGGCGCCAAAGCCGAGAAGGACAGCGCGGCGAGCGAGGCCAGCCTGCAGGAGGAAGAGGTCCGGACCCTGTTTGTCAGTGGTCTCCCTCTGGATATCAAACCTCGGGAGCTCTATCTGCTTTTCAGACCATTTAAGGGCTATGAGGGTTCTCTCATAAAGCTCACATCTAAGCAGCCCGTAGGTTTTGTCAGTTTTGACAGTCGCTCAGAAGCAGAAGCTGCAAAGAATGCTTTGAATGGCATCCGCTTCGATCCTGAAATTCCGCAAACACTACGACTAGAGTTTGCTAAGGCAAACACGAAGATGGCCAAGAACAAACTAGTAGGGACTCCAAACCCCAGTACTCCTCTGCCCAACACTGTACCTCAGTTCATTGCCAGAGAGCCATATGAGCTCACAGTGCCTGCACTTTACCCCAGTAGCCCTGAAGTGTGGGCCCCGTACCCTCTGTACCCGGCGGAGTTAGCGCCTGCTCTACCTCCTCCTGCTTTCACCTACCCCGCTTCACTGCATGCCCAGTGTTTCTCTCCTGAGGCAAAGCCCACCACACCTGTCTTTTGTCCACTTCTCCAGCAAATTAGATTTGTCTCTGGGAATGTGTTTGTAACGTACCAACCTCCTGCCGACCAGCAGAGGGAGCTCCCATGTTGAATTTGCTTTTTAGCTCTTTTTCTCCCCCTTTGGCGAAAACTATTTCTTGGCAACCTTTGAGAGATTTCAATAAAAATTTTAATCAGAGTTAAAATGAAAAAAAAAATAAAATAAAATAAATTGGAAGAGAAAGGAAGAAGTGCATTGAAGTTAAAAATTAGATATTTATATAAATTTTTAATAGATTTTTCCATTTTAATAATTTTCTTCACATAGGATTTTAAAACATGCTAACAATATTTGATAATTCATAGTAATCATGGATTATCAAATTAAAATCCAGCGATATGCAAGCAAATAAATTTAAAAATTATTTTCACTCTTTCTTGTTATGTATATGGGTGCCACCAGTTTCTATTTGTTTAATCCTTGCAGGCAATCACTTAGTCCCAAAATGTCTCACCAATAAAGTGGACAGTAAGATAATTTGACTGACTCATATAAGGAATTGTTATGTAGAGATTTGCAGAGACCTTACAGTCTTAGGGAAGAATTTCTTGGTTAAAGAGATGATGTGGAAGAGTAAGAGATCAGAGAACTAAAAAAAAGTGTGGAATGTAGAAATCTAGGAGTGGGGAGGCCACATGAACCCATCCATAGAGTGTGTCTGGGACTTCAGATTCTTCGAGTCTATAATTTAACAGAGAACTTACTAGAAGGGTTCAGTAATATTTTTTAATTCAAGGTCAAATGGGCATAAAACAAGGAAGACATAATAAACAACAATAAAAAGTGTAACAAAATAAAAATATTATAGTAATTAGTGAAGTGGTTTAATAATGAATTTTGGCACACATTATATCACTTCTCTTAACTCTACTTTCCAAAGGAGTGGAATTTTATTCAATAAGAACTACCACTTCAAAATGAAAGCAGCCAGAAAAGAACTTGGAATTCCTCCAGAGTCCAATGTTGGGGGGGAAAAATCATGGGTGAATTTTCTTCAGTGCTTGCATTTTTGTGGCCTACTCAATTTGCTCCACTAGATGTGAATACCATTGAGATGCTGTGGCCTGTTGTGTGGGCTTCTTGGTGATGAGACAGTGTTGTTGTCATCACAGTGCACAGTAGAGTGACTTTGGTTTATAGTCAGCGACACTGTCTTCAATCACCTTTCACTACTGAATTTTTTTAAGGTAATACATACATACATATATATATATATATATATATATATATATATATATATATATATATATATATAAAACTCCCACTTTAACCATTTTAAAATGCATTACTACAATGCAGAGGTATTGATTACATTTGCAATATTGTGCTACCATCACCACCATACATTACCAAAATTTTTCATTGCCCCAAACAGAAATTCTACACTCAATTAGCAATAAAATCTCCATTTCCTCCTCCACCCAACTCCTGATAACTTCCAATCCATTTCTACCTTGATGAACTTTCTTATACTAGATATTTCATATAAGGGGAACCATACAATATGTGTCCTTTTGCATCTGGCTTATTTCATTCAGTGTGATGTTTTCAGGGTTCATCCATGTAGCAGAAATTCCTTCCTTTTTATTGTTGAATGATATTCCATTTTATGGATATACCACTTTTTGTTTATCCATTCATCTATTGATGGACATTTGGGTTGCTTCCACTTCTTGTTTGCCATGGAGAATGGTGCTTTGGGTATTCATGTAAAATATCTGTTTGAGTTCCTGCTTTCAAATTTTGAGATATACATAGAAGTGGAATTGCTGGTAATATGGTAATTCTGTGTTTAACTTTTTGAGGAACCACCAAACTGTTTTCTAAAATGGCTATATTTTATATTCTTACTTAAAACATATAAGGCTTCCAATTTATCCTATTTTTTTTTTTTAATGATAGCCATACTAGCAGATGCCAAGTGGTATTTCATTGTGGTTTTGATTTACATATCCCTTATGACTACTGATGTTGAACATCTTTTCATGGGCTTATTGGCCATTTGTGTATCTTCTTTGGAGCAATGTCTATTCAAATGCTTTGCACATATTTTTTTGCATTGTTTTTGCCCTTGAGGTAAAGGGGTTCTTTATATATTTTGGAAAGGGTCAACTCGGACCAGCAGAATATCTCAGTCTACATATAATACCAGGAGTTAAAAATGCTTTTTGACCTGAATAAAAGGGGGAAATGGAAAGGACAAATGAGTTTATATGGCTATGAGTCTCCAAAAAGAGCCGGGAGGTTATCAGAGGGGTTGCCCTTATGCACACCTCAGCAGAGTCCCAGAGACAGATAAAGTAGATACAACCTCAGGTATTGGTTCTTCTGAGGGCTACAGAGACCCACAGGGTCTATGATCATGGCAGATGGAGTTCATTGCCATGTCAGTTGGCCCCACTTTGGAGTTTGTGTTTCTGTGTGATGGAGCTGGACTCAGATGTGATCTTTGTCCACAAGTCTCTCCTGTTACTTTTACCTGAACTGTAGCTGGTGCTGGGGTTAATGTATACTCAGGGGACCTGAATCTCTGGACAGACCATGTGATAGCCAGGCCCTAAGCCTCAACAGACTTGCAACTCCTACACTCTGGTTTATTGGACTTACCCCACACAGCTAACATGGAGGTGAAGAATGTCAACCACCATAACAGGGAGCCAAGACTGCCTACAACTGAAAGCAGGAGAATTGCATCCAGCACCCCTGGGGAATCTAAGCCCCCACTTGATATAGATGTAGAGTGGACACAACCATTCTAAGGTCCACAGGATGGAGGAATAGAGTATGGATTAGAGTGGACTTACTGATATTCTATTCATGAACTATTGTGATTAGTAATCGAAGAAAATGTGGCATTGGTGTGGAGAAAGTGGCCATGGTGGCTGCTGGGGGTAGGGAGTGGGAGGAAGAGATGTGATGTCGGGGCGTTTTCGGGACTTGGAGTTGTCCTGGGTGGTACTGCAGGGACAGTTAACAGACATTGTATGTCCTCCCATGGCCCACTGGGTGGACTGTGGGAGAGTGTGGGCTATGATGTGGACTATTGACCATGAGGTGCAATGGTGCTCAGAGATGTATTCACCAAATGCAATCAAAGTCTCATGATGATGGAGGAGGTTGTTATGGGGGGAGGAGTGGGGTGAGGGAGGTGGGGAGTATATGGGGACCTCATATATTTTTAATATAACATTAAAAAAATAAATAAAGACAAAAAAATAAAACTGTTCTCAGAAGTATGATTTCAAAATATTTTCTCCCATTCTGGAAGTTGCGCCCTTAGATGCAGCCAAGTCTTTAATTTTGATGGTGTCCAATTTTTTGTTTTATTGTTCATACTCCTGTCATTATATCCAAGAATCCATCATCAAATCCTAGGTTATGCAGATTTTTTCCTATATTATCTTCCATGAGTTTTACAGTTTTAGCTCATACATTCAGGTCCTTAATCCATTTCAAGTTATATATATGTGTGTATATATACATATATATGTATATATATGCATATATGTTGAGGTAGGGGGTCCACCTTCATTTTTTGCACGTGGACTCTCAAATTATATCCCATCAATTTTTATGTCCATCCTTATGCAACTACTACAGTTTTGATTACGATTTCTTCATAGGTTTTTAATTAAAAAAATTTTTTTTTGGAGTAAAAAGGCTATTTGCTGTTTTTAAGTTCATTTGAGCTGCAAAGATTATTTCCCCTTCCCTGTTTTTAGGATTTTCTGTATTCCCCCATTCAATCTTGGCTGCCAAACCAGACAGACAGAAAGCGCGAGGACTTCTTTTTCTTGCATCTGTAGTGGAAACCTTAGCAGCAGACAGGAACTGCTCCAGGGCTGTCAGAGGTGCATTAAAAAAGAATTTTTTTGAGGTACCGGGGCTGGGGATTGAACTCGGGACCTCATATGTGGGAAGCTGGTGCTCAACCACTGAGCCACATCAGCTCCCCTGAGTTGGTTTCTTCATTCATTTGCTTGTGGTTTTTTAAGGAGACACTGGGAACCAAACCCAGGACCTCCCATATGGGAAGAAGGTGCTCAAGTGCTTGAGCCACATCCACTCCTCCATAGGAGTAAGTTTTGAAATTGGGAAATGTGGGACCTCCAATTTGTACTTTTTCAGTATCATTTTGGTTATTCAGGGACCCTTGTGATTCCATATGAATTTGAGGATTGGCTTTTCTATTTCTGCAAAAACGGCTACTGGAAGTTTTGATAAGGGTTGTGTTGAGTCTGTAAATTTTTTTGAGTAGTATTAACATCTTAACAATTATTCAAATCTCTCCATTTATTCAGGCCTCATTTCATTTCTTTCAGAAGTGTTTTGTAATTTTTTGTGTACATCTCCTTTATATCATTCATTAATATCACTTTATGACATTTCTGGATATATTATTCTATTTACTGCTATTATAAATGGAGTTTTCTTGATTTACATTTTGGATTGCTCATTGTAGGTGTATAAGAACACAATTTTGGGATGTTAATCTTGTACCCTGTAACTTTGCTGAAATCATTTATTAGCTCTAATAGTTTTCTTGTGGATTTTTTCAGGTTTCTCTAGAGAAGATCACATAATATGTGAATAGACATAGTTTTACTTCTTTCTTTCTAATTTTGATGCTTTTATTCTTTTTTCTTATTTAACTGCTCTGACTAGAACTTCCAGTACAATGTTGAATATCAGTGGTGAAAGCAGGCATCCTTGTCCCATTCCTGATTTTAGGGGGAAATCTTTCAGTCTTTCACCACTGAGTATGATGTTTTCAAAATGTCCTTAATCATTTTGAGAAAGTTCCCTTCTATTTTACTGTTTTTACCATGAAAACATGTTGAATTTTGTCAAATTACTTTTTCTGCATCAAGATGACCATGTTTTTTTTTTCCTTTATTAATGTTGTATATTACAATGATTGATTTCCTTATGTTGCACCACCTTGAGATAAATCCAAATGATGGTCATAGGTACAATCCTCTTAATATATGATTGGAGCCCATGTGCTATTTTGATTAGGATTTTTGACGGGGGTTTTTAAAAGTATCTGAAAATGTGTTCCCTTTTTTTCAAAAATTTGTATTGAAATGAAATACAGAAACATTCGATAAATTTCACCAACTGAAACCATTGCAACTGGCACCCTGATTAGGAAACAGGCATTATGAGCACCTCCCAAGTCATCCTTGTGCTCCCTTTCAGATATATCACCCCAAAGACAACTATTCTCAAACTTTTGACAGCATAGATTAAATAATTTAAATTTTGAATATGCAGAGTACATGTCATTTTGTTTCTGGTTTCTTTTACTTCACATTATGTCTGTGAAATTCATTCCACTTATTTGTGGATTTGTAGCTCATTCACAATTCTGTTTAATACTCCAATATGTGACCCATTCTTTTGTTTGGGGCATAGGTATATATTACAGGTTTTAATTGTTATAAATGCTGCTACTATGAGTGTACATGCTTTCTGGAGAATATATGGATAAATTTCTGTGGGATGTGACCCAGGAGTGTGAACGCTATAAACTGCTAAAATATTTAAACAGCCATTTTCCCAATGCACACATACCCAGTAGCATACAAGAGTTTCAATACTAAAGTCAAACCCTGAGTTACAGAATTTAAAGGTTTTCTGTTCCTCATATTAACAGCATATAGAATACATCCCTCATGGTTATTAACCATGGAGAAGATGGTTATAAACTATAATCTTAGTTCTGTTATGTCAGATCTACTATAATGGGGCATCTGACCATAGCCATGTTTCTCAGTGTGCTAATTCTCCTTTGTCCTACACAGTCAATAGGTATCCTCAATTCATTTATGCCCTCAACTTGTAGACTGCACTTTTCTTTCTAGAACCATTTTTGGTCATACCTCATTGATGGTCATCATCATGTGAAAAGTTAAATCCAGTCTTTTTGTATCAAGAGTAAAAATAATGAGTAGTTTTAAAGGAGAGCAGCTTCTCAGAGTTGCTATATCACCTTAAATAATTTATAAAAGCACTTGCTCACAAAATAGCAATAGGACAAAAAGACTCTCAGTGCCTATCACTCTGAACCTTTATGAGATACCGTTGTTCAAGGTTTAACGGCATGTTACTGTAGAAACCTCTGATTGTAATTTTCCACATGGCAAGGGGAATCCACCCTTACTGGTGTTGCTGTACATCATCCCAATCTAAAACATCACTACAGAATGTGGTTAATTGGACAACAAAAGGGCCAATCAGATTGAATAGGATCAGGATTGCCCCTGAGGTCCCCAATTGAGAGATACTTATCTCCTCTTTCCAGTACCAAACTCTGTCTTCCCTTAGCATCACAGTGAATAGGTTAATTTATTAAGAACCAAATGACAATATTATTTTTAAATCAGAGATACTGTACATGTGATGCCTGATTAGGTAGACTATTCATTTTATATAACTCTTAATTGTTAGAATATTTAGGAAACTTTAGGTTTCAAAATGACAAACTTCGCCTTTGTGAGAAAAATAACAGAAGAATAGTGATTATAAAGTTATTTTAGTATTCTATAAAAATCTATTGTAGTTTAAATATTTGATTTAAGGAAATATTTACCTTCCCATTTAAAATGTAACTCAGACTTTCTTAAATCAAGGCTGCATTAAATTGAAGACACTGCTCTGCACATCCTGCCACCTGCTGGCAGAATCCATTACCCTCGAACACCTTTGGGAGAAGGATTAAAAAATAAATACTTTAAATATTCATCCTTTATTGTGTTTTATTCATTAAGTTTTAATAAACTTTCATAATTTCATTTAATTTACTTTCCATAACTTTTTTTTTATGTTAGTATTATTGGTAAAGTATATCTTCTCTGTCTATCTCTATCTATATTATCTTCTAGTATACTATGCCCTATGGTATATGAAGTAAGAACTACATCAGATTATTTCTCAGAATTGGATGTTAATTCTGAGGTAGAGGTGACCGATATGGTGGATGCCAGAGAGTAGAGGAAAGAGGATATCTGAGAATCATTATGTTGGCACTGGCTAAGTATGTTAAGTTTTCTAGGTTTTTAACCAAAAGTAATATTCACCTGAGGCTTCATAAAGTCCCCAGTTCCTTAGTACATCATGCATGATGGTTTAATAGGACTGTTGATAGATCTTACTAGAGATTCATAAACACATGCATACAGAAGTTAAGAAAGCAACCCCTAGATCGAATATGAAGAAATATACACATGTACCATATTCCATTGTATTTAATTAAGTGCATATTACTAGAGATTTTGTTTTTTAACTTCCTTTAATTAAAATTATAGAAACAAAGTATAACAGAGGTGGAAACCAAGTTAGTTTTCATCCTACACCACCTAGCTAGCAATAGCCCTCAGCCTCAGAGTTTAAAAAAGCAGGATTCAGTAATAGGACAATTTTGATCATTTCTTGACCTTAAAAGAAAAAGCAACAAGAAGTTCTTGATAGACATGAACAATGCTAAAGCATCTAATATTAAAATAAAAAGGTAATTTTAATGATAATATGATTACAATACAAATGATAGAATAATTTATGAAACATTAACTGAATTATAACGGAATAGTCTAATGGTAAACTATAACTTTCAATTTTATTAAACATTATATCATACTAGCTTGTATCACTGATACTAAGCCATAAAATATTTATTAAAATAGAATATTATTACTTTATTAACAAATTTTAAGATGAACATATTGATGAATAAAAATTTAAGTTTGAAAAAGGCAATTTTTTCCTACATTGGAGTTAATATTAAATTTAAATTACCATTCAATGGAATATTTTCTAAGTTTCTTAATAATATTTACAAAGAAATTGAGTGAAGCATCCTTTGGTCAACAAAGTGTTGTTATTTTCTGATTAAGCGGATATCTGCAGGAGAATGGATTATTTCAAGTTATGTTTAATGTCCTTTAATTTTCTACATAATAAAATCATTTATCACTACATTTAGGAATAACTCCCCACATTGGTTAATATCTCATTTGAAATTTTAAATAAGTCCCACAATGACATAGTATTTGCTTATAAAGAGTACTGTATTTGAACAAATTATTAACAAATAGAATATTTTAATATAAACCTGTGGACTGTGGTATCTTTAAAAAAAATTTAAAAATGAAAGAAATCTGTCAAGTGTTACAAACTACTGATTTTAAATTGCATAATTGGTTACATTTCAATGGACACATTTCATTGTATATAAATTTGCAATTTTAATAGTATTGGAAAAATTTAGTTCTGTGATATGTGAATGGGCACCGCAAGAAATATCATTGGATCACAGTTCCTGAGATGGAGTGTACAGTTTATATGATTTTAAGTTTATATTCTTGGGATGTGGGAATCCATGAATTATCACATGAATCAACAATCTACACTATAAATAATTTAAGAAATTTTCTAATTTCCTGGTTCTCTACAAAACAGGCTGTACTGGATTTCTAAAATCACCCTTTCATATAACATTTAGGACAATATATTTTGGATATAACAGCCATAATAACTAAAGAGCACCATGCCCAATACTATGCTACAGAGACCATCCACTAGCATTTAGTAATTATCTTTTCTTGTTATTCTTCTCCTTATTCAAATTAAAGACCTAGAGAAGAAAACCTGTGAAATAGTAGATACATCCTCCTGGAGAAAAAAATGTCCTCAGTTCCCAGAAAGTAGGAGCAAAAGTTGTTTGATGAAAATAAACTGGAAACCACTGAGATGGTTTTTCTCATGGAGCATCACCAATCCCTGCACTCAGGTGAGAGATTCACACAGTCATCCTGGCACCCACATTGTGTGAAATGACTGTGCCCACATATACACTCACACACACATTCTCCTGTGAGATCCAGGGTGCAGACTACCATCCTACTGTTACATCACACATGCTTTAAACACTTATTTGTAGAGTAAAACCCACGTTGTTTTTATTTCAACTACTTTTTCAGTGCCTTGAATGTTTTCCTGGTAGAAATTTACATTTCATATCAGGTTCACTTCCTCTTGTAATGCTCTCATTCCACAGGCAGACATGGTGGCCCATGAATGTGGGGTCGCTGCTCAGTCCTTCCTTATTTCTTGCCCTCTCCAAGTTGGTACCTAGTAGTGAGGGAGGCTTAAGACTATCCAGCTCTAAGTGCTGGGGGCTGACATTTAAGCAGTTTCTGGGACTGAGTTGTTTGGTGTGGGAATGGGAGTGGTTGGCAGTGGGTAAATGAGACGAGAGGGGAAGGAAGTAACATCAGTTCCTGAGACAGGGGTGGGTCAGGGTCAGATATCAGGAGGGACTAGGAAGTGGGCAGCCTTGATGGCTCAGGACCCTTGGATGCCTTCTGGATGCCACTAGTCCAGACTCCTCTCCTCTTCCAGTCAAGCTCGCTATGGCTCCATTATTTTATTTCTGACAGGTTTTCATTTCCCTTATTATTTTTAAACAAATAAATTTTATTGATACATATTAATAAAGTATACAGTTCATCCAAAGTATATAATCAATGATAGTTGGCATAATCACAGTTGTGCATTCATCACTTCAATCATTATTAGAGCACTTTCATTATTTCAATAAGCAAAAGCCAAACAAACAAGAAAATTCCTCATCCCTCAATCTCTGTAGGCTTCCCCCACTGTACATAGTTGGTATTTCTGCCTATTCGACCCAAAATGTATAATCAATGGCTTTTAATATAACTACAATATTGTACATTCATCATCTTAAAAATTTTACAATTTCATTACTCCAAAAGGAAAGACTTCATACCCCCTACCATTCCTTCTTCAGTTCTGCAAAACCACTAATCTCATTTCATCTTTATAAATTGATTTATATTAACATTTCATATATTTGGAATCATACAATATGTAGTACTCTGTGCCTGGTCTCCTTCACTTAGTATAATGTTTGTTTTTTTTTTTGGTCTGATATTAACATTTTGTAGTATTAACTTACATTTGTACGGCTTCAAAGAAAAACAATTTTATATATGCAATTCTGCCTATATTCATATTTGACATAATATATTTATATTTTCATATAATATATTTAGTTCATAAGAGGGCGATCATACAGTATTTGCCCTTTTGTGTCTGGCTTGCTTCACTCAAAATAATGTCCTCCAGATTCACCCATGTTGTCTTATGTTTCACGACTTCATTTCTTACCACTGCATAATATTCCATCGTGTGTATACCCCACAATTTGTTTATCTGTTCATCAGCTGATGGACATCTGGGTTATTTCCAACTTTTGGCTATCAGGCATAACACTGCTATAAATGTCAGTGTGCAGATATCCATTTGTGTCACTGATCCCAGTTCTTCTGGGTAAATATCTAGCAATGGTGTTGCTGGGTCCCATGCAAGTGTATATTCAACTCCCTTAGGAACTGCCAAAGAGTCCTCCACAGTGGCAGCGCAATTCTACATTCCCACCAACAGTGAATAAGCTTTCCTTTCTCTCCACGTCCTCTTCAACATTCACAATTTTCCAGCTTTTTAATAGCTCCCAATCTATTAGGTGTGAAATGATGCCTCATTGTAGTTTTGATTTGCATTTCCCTAATCGCTAGTGATGTTGAGCATTTTTTCATGTGTTTTTTCAACTATTTGTATTTCTTCTTTGGATAGCTGTCCTTTCAAGTCTTTTGCCCATTTTTTAAATTGGGTACTTTGTCTTTTTATTGTTGAGTTGTATTATCTTCTTATATATCATGGATAATAAACCCTTATCAGATATGTGATTGCCAAATATTTTCTGCTATTGAGTTGGCTGCCTTTTAACCCTTTTGACGAAGTCCTTTGAAACTGCTCAGTTTTGAGGAGGTCCCAATTATCTATTTTTTCTTTTGTTGCTTTTGCTCGGGGTGTAAGGTTTAAGAAACTACTGCCTACACCAAGATCTTGAAGATGTTTCCCTACATTTTCTTCAAGGAGTTTTATGGTTGTTGTTTTTATATTTAAGTCCTTGATCCATTTTGAGTTAATTTTTATATAAGGTGTAAGATAGGGGTTGTTCTTCCTTTTGGATATGGCTATCCAATTCCCCAGCACCACTTGTTGAATAGATTGTTCTGGCCCAGCTATGTGGGCTTAACAACCTTGTCAAAAATCACTTGACTGTAGATACGAGGGTCAATTTTTGAGTTCTCAATTCAGTTCCATTAGTCAATATGTTGGTTTTTATGGCAGTACCATGCTGTTTTTACCACTCTAGCTAAGTAATATCCTTTTTAAAAAAATCATTCTTGAAAAGTTTATTTTTTTAAAGGAAATTTTAAATTACATAAATGTTACATTAAAAATACAGGGGATTCTCATATGCCCCACTCCTCTCCCACAAGCAATGTCCCCCAAATACCCTCACATTATACCTATTTTTCCCTCTGCCTCCCCTCAGAACCTCAGGTGGCCAATACCTCCATATCAATGACAAAAGCTTTGTGAAACTCTCTTATGTAATGAAGAAATTAAATTCAACTAATCAATGTAACTTTCCATTTAGAAATCCCTAATCATGACTGTAAGCCATTATATTCCACTCACCATTTTTTAAGACTTATTCTGACATATCCTGGTTTGAGATTTCCCTTCTGGAGTAGTTTTCTTTCAATAAAACTGTGGCCTTGATAATACTGACTTTGCTTCTTTTGATACTTTTGGCACTACATGTTGGAATCTGAGAAGAGCACAGATCATTCCTGTGGCTGGGAATGACAAGTGTGGCATTGTGTTTGCTGCTCTAACACCTGCAGTGGAAAGCATGGGGCCAAGTTTCTTCTGTATCCAGATCTGAGCTCTTCTCTTTTGCATTTTGTGTTTGTAGAATTGCTGTACAATGAGTCATGGGAACACCAGCTCAGGCATGAGAGAGATTCTCATTAAATAACCACCTTATTACTTACAAAGCACAAAGCATTTAAAAGATCTGGGAAGAGGTCCCCAACTGAATGGATCCCCATGGAGGCCAACTGTTCAGGTTAAGTGTGTGGGAGGTGACACCATACATCCTGCTTTGCATCTTAGATGGGGGACACTGTGCTTCTCCAGGATGGGGGTAGTTATACATACCAGGGTGAAGGGGGCCTGGCGCAGAGACAAAATGCATTCATCAAACAAACTTTGTGCAGAGTGTGAAGCAAGTGGGGCTGTTTAGAGTCATCCAACTTTGCTCTTCTTTTTTAAGACTTTTTTTTTTTGGTTATTCAGGTCCTTTACCCTACCAAATAAATTTGATTATTGATTTTTCAATATCTGCAAAAAAGGGTGTTGGGATTTTTATTGGATTGCATTGAATCTGTAAATCAATTTGGGTAGAACTGACATCTTAACAATATTTAGTCTTCTAATCCATGGACATGGAATGTCCTTCCATTTATTTAAGTCTTCCTTGGTTTCTTTTAGCAATGCTTTGTAGTTTTCTGAATACAGGACATTTATGTCCTTGGTTAAGTTTATCCCTAAATACCTGACTGTTTTAGTGGCTATTATAAATGGAATTTTTTTTCAATTTCCTCCTCATATTGCAGATCAATATATACAAATGCTGTATACAAATGCTATTAATTTTTGCATGTTAACCTTGTATCTCACCACTTTGCTGAGCTCATCTATTAATTCTAGTAGCTTTGTTGTTGACTTTTCAGGACTTTCTAGATAAAGGATCGTGTCATCAGTGAATAGTGAAACTTTTGCTTTTTCCTTTCCTATTTTGGGTGCCTTTTATTTCTTTGTTTAACCTAATTGCTCTAGTTAGAACTTCTTTCTAGTACAACATGATGACAGTGGGCATACTTGTGTTGTTCCTGATCTCAGCAGGAAAGCTTTCAGAGTTTCACCATTGAGTACAGTGCTGACTGTATGTTTTTCATATATGCACTTTACCATATTGAGGAAGCTTCCATCTATTTCTATCGTTTGGAGTGTTTTTATCAAGAAAAGGTGCTGTATTTTGTTAAATGCCTTTTCTGCATCAATTGAGAGGATCATGTGCTTTTTCTTCTTCAGTTTATCAATGTGGTTTATTATATAACTGATTTTCTTTTGGTGAACCACCCTTGCATACCTGGGACAAAACCCACTTGATTGTGGTATATAATTCTTTTAATGTGCTTTTGGATTCTGTTTGCAAGAATTTTGTTGAGAATTTTTGCATCTATATTCATTAGAGATATAAAAATAAAAACTATATTTTTATAGTATCTTTCCCTGGTTTTGGTATTAGGGTGATATTGACTTCATAGAATGAGTTTGGTAGCATTCTTTCCTGTTCAATTTTTTGGAAGAGTTTGAGCCAGATCAGTATTAGTTCATCTTTGAATGATTTGTAGAATTCACCTGTGAAGCCATCTGTTTCTGAGCTTTTCAATGTTGGGAAATTTTTGATGACTGTTTCAATCTTTTCACTTGTGATAGGTTTGTCGAGGTCTTCTATTTCTTCTGAAGTCAGTGTAGGGGGTTCATGTGTTTCCAGGAATTTGTCTGTTTCATCTACATTTTCTAGTTTTTTGTCATACAGTTGTTCATAGTATCATCTTATGATTTCCTTATTTCTGTAGGGTCAGTGGTAATATCACCCCTCTCATTTTGATTTTATTTGTGTCTTCTCTTTCTTTTTGTTAGGTTAGCTAAGTGTTTGTTGATCTTCTCAAAGAACAAAATTTTGGTTTTGTTGATTCTATTGTTTTTTTTCATTGATTTCTATTCTAATTTTTACTATTTCTTTACTTTAGCTTGGCTTAGAATTAGTTTGCTGTTCTTTTTCTAGTTCTTCCAGGTGTGTAGTTAGAGCATCACTTTTAGCTCTTTCTTCTTTTTTAATATAAGCATCAAGGGCTACAAATTTCCCTCTCAGCAGTGTCCCATAGGTTTTGATATGTTGTGTTCTCATTTTCATTCGTCTCAAGGTATTTGCTCAATTCTCT
Source organism: Dasypus novemcinctus (assembly GCF_030445035.2). NCBI lineage: Eukaryota > Metazoa > Chordata > Mammalia > Cingulata > Dasypodidae > Dasypus > Dasypus novemcinctus. Next base: position 7,880,941 of record NC_080686.1, on the reverse strand, counting down.
TGCAATTTCTTCTTTGACCCACTGATTGTTTAAGAGTGTATTGTTTAATCTCCACATATATATGAATTTTCCCTTGTTCCATCCATTATTATTTCCAGCATTTTCCCATCAAGATCAGAGAAAGCATTTTATATAATTTAAATCTTTTTAAATTTATTGAGACTTATCTTGTGACCCAACATATGGTCTATCTTGGAGAAGGATCCATGAGCACTTGAAAAGAATGTGTATCCTGCTACTTTGAGGTAAAATGGTCTATAGATGTCTGTTGGGTCTTGTCATTTATACTATTCCAGCCATTTCTTTATCCTTTTTCCAGATGTTCTATCCAATACTAGAGTGGTGTATTGAAGTCTCCAACTATTATTGTAGAGACATCTATTTCTCCCTTCAGCTTTGCCAATGTGTGCCACATGTATCTTTGGGCATTGAGATAAGTGCATAAATATTTAGAATAGTTATTTCTTCTTGGTGAATTGTCCCTTTTATTAATGTATAATGACCTTCTTCATCCCTTATAATAGTTTCGTATTTAAAATCTATTGTGTCCAATATTAGTATCACTATTCTAGCTCTTTTTTGGTTACTGTTTGTGCAGAATATCTTTTTCCAACCTTTCACCTTTAACCTGGTTGTGTCCTTACATCTGAGGTGAGTCTCTTGTAGACAAAATATACATAACTTATTTTTTTAATCCATTCTATCAGTCTCTGTCTTTTGATTGGGAATTCAAGCCATTAACAGTCAATGTTATAACTGTAAAGGCATTACTTACTTCATGTCATCCATTTTGACCTTTGGTTTTCTGTTGTCATATCATACTACAGTCTATCTTTTTTACCTTTCTAATAATCTTCATTTCTACACTCTTCTTCAAATCTCTCACCCTTACTTTTTCCTTTCAGGTTGTAGCACTCCCTTTAGTATCTCTTGTGGTTGTGGTCTTTTGTTAACATATTCCATCAGTTTTTGTTTATTTTTGAAGACTTTTGAACTCACCCACCCCCCCTTTTTCAGGCAGGACTTATATTTATTATGTCTGCAGACAGGAACCAAGATCAGTTTAAAGTGACTCAGATTTGATTTCACATGTTGTGGTTTTATTTTTAAGTACTTGTTATTATTTAGCATTTGCTTTGATTATGCATTAGCTTTTTAAAATTAAAGTTATTTATTTTTTTAATTTATTTTAAAAATTCTTTTATTTTTAATTTATCCCCTATCCCTCTCCCAGATAGTTCTCTTCTCTGCTCATTGTTTGCTTGCCAGGAAGCACCAAGAACCAAACATGGGACCTTCCACATGGGAGGCAAATGCCTAACAGCCTGAGCCACATCTGATGCCCATGGGTTGCAGCATCTGCTGGCTTTGTGGCATCTGTGTGTATAGGTGTCTGCTTATTGTAGCAGAGTGTGGGTGTCTAACATTGTGGTGAGGTACAGGCATCTAGCTTTCATTGTGGCAGGGTGCAGTCATCTCTTATTGTGGTGAGGGCAGCATCTGCCTGTCCTCCCCAGGAGGCACTGGGATGTGAACCTGGGACCTCTCATGTGGTAGGTGGGAGTTCAATTGCTTGAGCCATATCTGCTTACTGCATTAGCTTTTATGCACATGACTAAACATACATAGCTATATAATTGTATAATGAGTATGTTCAGGAAATCATGCTTGTACGTACATTGCATAATCAAAAAAGGGGTGAAGAATGCCACTTCTGGGTGGGAATTTTACTATGTTAATTAAGCAAGGTGAAGGGCAGACATCAAAGGAGTTTTTCTACAGAGTTCTAGCCAAACAGTTGAAGCTAGTTTTCATACATCATTGCTTCAACATGATGTTCTTGACCATCAAAAGCAGAATTTTGCACCAAGAGGGTTGTATCTTATTATCTTCTAAATTTGCATATAATCCATTCCTTTTTATCTCATTTTTTTTCCTGTGTCTCCTACTAGGATGGCAATTCCTTCAGGGCAGGGGCTGGATCTGAGCTAGAATTCTAGGGCCTTGAGTGCCACATACTGCATACTGACGAATATATGGTTCTGACTCACTCCTTCTCTAGCAGTTACCTGTCATTCCTGCCCTGGCATCATCCCTTGGAGAAACCAATGTCTTCTCTAATCAAGTCAGAGCACAAAAGTCACTTTGGATCAGCATGTCCTGGACTTGGGCATGTGGAGAGGAAGAGCAGATGAGTATAGTGAACTGTGGCCAAGATGCCAGAGCAGCAGCATGGCGTGGGGGTGGGCAGCAGAGATGCCTGGCACCAGGCACTGCCAAGCACCAAAGCGGCCTCCCCTTCATTTTTGAAAGGCAGAATTGTTGGCTACAGAATTCTTGGCTGGCAGTTTTTCTCTTTCAATAACTTAAATACATACCACTTTCTTCTCTCCTCCATAGTTTCTGATTAGGGGTAAGCAATTTTCTGATGAGAAGTCTGCACTTACTCTTATCAAGTTTCCCTTGTATGTAATGCTTTGCTTTTCTCTTGGTGCTTTCAAAATCTCCTTATCTCTGATATTTGTCATTCTGAATAGTAGGTGCCTCAGGGTATGTCTCATTGTGTTTATTCTGTTTCATGTGTGCTGTACATCTTGGATATTGATATTTATGTCTTTCATTAAGGGTAGGGAAGTTTTCAATCATTATTTCCTCAAATATTCTTTCTGCCCCTTTTCCATTTTCTTCTCCTTCTGGGAAACCAATAATGTGTATGTTTTCATGTTTCACGTTGTCATTCAATTCAGAGACCCTGTTCCATTTTTTCCATTCTCTTCTGTCTTTTCCAGTTCAGATGTTCTGTCTTCAAAATCACTAATTCTTTTATAGAGCAATTCAAATCTACTCTTACGTGCCTCTAATGTATTTTAAATGTCATCCATTGTGATTTTTGTTCCCATAAGGTCTGTTACTTTTCTTTTTTTTTTTTTTTTTTTAAATTTTTTTTTTTAATTTTTTTTTTTTTTTTTTATTTAATTCCCCCCACCCCCACCCCGGTTGTCTGTTCTCTGTGTCTGTTTGCTGCGTCTTGTTTCTTTGTCCGCTTCTGTTGTCGTCAGCGGCACGGGAAGTGTGGGCGGCGCCATTCCTGGGCAGGCTGCACTGTCTTTTCGCGCTGGGCAGCTCTCCTTATGGGTGCACTCCTTGCGCGTGGGGCTCCCCTACGCGGGGGACACCCCTGCGTGGCATGGCACTTCTTGCGCGCATCAGCACTGTGCATGGGCCAGCTCCACACGGGTCAAGGAGGCCCGGGGTTTGAACCGTGGACCTCCCATGTGGTAGACGGATGCCCTAACCTCTGGGCCAAGTCCGTTTCCCCTGTTACTTTTCTTTGTAGACTTTCAAATTGTTCTTTATGCTCACCCAGTGTCTTCTTTTTTTTAAAAAAGATTTATTTTTTATTTATTTCTCTTCCCTCCAGCCCTCCCCCCCCCCAAGTTGTCTGCTCTCTGTGTCCATTTGCTGTGTGTTCTTCTGTGTCCGCTTCTATCCTTATCAGCGGCACCGGGAATGTGTTCCTTTTTGTTGCGTCATCTTGTTGTGTCAGCAATTCGTGTGTGCGGCACCATTCTTGGGCAGGCTGCACATTCTTTCACGCTGGGTGGTTCTTACCAGGCACATGCCTTCTGCATGGGTTCCCTATGTGGGGGACACCCCTGCCTGGCACGGCACTCCTTGCATGCATCAGCGCTGCACATGGGCCAGCTCCACACTGCTCAAGGAGGCCTGGAGTTTGAACCATGAACCTCCCATGTGGTAGGCAGATGCCCTATCCATTGGGCTAAGTCCGCTTCCCCCCGTGTCTTCTTAATATCCTATTATCTCTTTAGTCATATTTTAATTCTTTAAATTGATTTAGGAGAGTTGTGTCATTATCTTGATTGTTTTAAATCCTGACTTTCTTCTGGATATTTGTTTTGTTCCTTCGGTTGGGCATCTCATCCTGTTTCCTAGTATGGCTTGTAATTTTTTGCTGATTTCTAGGCATCTGATATGTTGGTGAGTTTACTCTGATGGCCAATTTCTCTCTCTTGCCCATTGTTATTTTTTCACAGCTCTTCCTTGATATTTGGTTCAACTTGGCAAGTCTTTAACTTGCCCAGCTTATCAAAATTGTGCCAGGGACTCACTAATGGAGCAAAAACTTTCTCCTGTGAGTGGGGTAAAGAGAGCTATAAAAGTAGTTTTGTCCATGTAATTTTAAGACTGGCCAGAAGATGGCACTCATTGGCACACCTTTCAACAGAGGTGTAACTCTCTCAGTTTTCCTTTTTGGTCTGGCCAGAGCGGAGATTCAAAGTAGGTTCTGTTGGCCAAATGGACTGAAGAAAAGTCCCACAACTCCCCCTCCCTTTGCCTTTGTAACAACTGGCAGGGAGGAAGACATCTACTCTCCTTTCAGTCAGATGGAATGAGCCAGGAGTTTTACTTGCCCCCTCCCCCACTCAGGGGTGGGGGAGGGAGCCCTTCCTGGCAGCTGGGAGGTTTCGTGACACACTGTGTTGTTTTGGCTTCTTCATCTCTGTTGCTCATTCTCCTGGGAGTTGTGAAGCAATGTCCTGCTCTGCTGAACCCCAAAGCTGGTCTCTCAGGCAGCTTTTGGCTCTTTCTCCACTGTTTTTGTAAGTGATCTGCTTAATCTGGTGCCATCTTCCCACCTCCCTTATTATTTTTTCTTCCTTATTATTTTAATTTAGACCAAGTGTCCAGAGCAGACATCATGAAAACTGCAGCAGACTTCAATTATCCACCTAACCTTACACTGCCTCCACTTCTCATGAACTGGGATGAAGAAAAACAGCCCTTCTCATCAAGGAGTGATCTGGTACCCTCACCAGCGTCATGGTTTTCTCTTGGTGAAAATGAAAAATTTTAGAGAATATTGACATCATACAAGGACACTAAATGACAATGAAGGGCCAAGATATAAACAAGTCCACCCCATAATCAGGTTTTAACACAAACAAAAACATTATTCAAACCACCAAATACTAACCATAACCCTCTCCCAGCATATTAAACAGACTGTTGCTGCTTTACCAGGCACAGGTGTTGTACTGCTCTGGTCTGACCTCCCTAGAAATAATATTTAGTAAGCTTCCAGCCATAGACCATTTCCACTTTCTGAGAGCACTCCATCTTGAGCAAACCAATGATTCTTTCACCCACCTCTAAAGAAAAAAATGATGGATTTTTATAATTGTACTACTAAAGTAAATGGTTTAACCTTACAGTTAGTTCACACTTTGTGTGGTGTAGTTCCATAGATTAAAAAAAAAAAAAATTTATTGTTACCATGTATACAACTTAACATTTCCCCTTTTAATCATATACAGGTATATATATTAATATTTCCATACTATTAACTGTATCCACAAAATTGTACTACCACCACAACCATCCATTGCCAAAATATCTTCATCAGTCCAAAGTGGAACCATGTACATAGCAAGCATTAATTTTCAATTTCCTATTCACATCCCATCCATGGTATTAATCTATATTCTAGATTCTGACACTAGGAGTTTGCTTGTTTCAAAACAAGAGTTGAAACAATTTGTCCTTTTGTGTCTGACTTATTTCAATCAACATAATGAATTTAAGGTACATCCATGTTGTCGAATTCCTCTTTATGGTTGAATAATATTCCATTGCTACATATATCACATTTTATTTATCCATTCCTCACTTGATTAACAAGTGAGTCTATCTTTCAGCAGTGTGAATAATGCTACATCGATGTGCAAATATCTGTTTGAGTCCCTCCTTTCAATTCTGTTGGGTATATACCTAGTAATGGAATTCTGGATCTAAAGGTAGTTCTATACTTAGCTTTCTGAAGAAGTGCCAAGCTGTCTTCCACAATGGCTGTACCATTTTACATTCCCAATAGCAATGAATGAGCACTCATGTTTCTCCAAATCCCATCCAACACTTGTTATTTTCTGTTTTATTTTTTGTTTTGTTTTTTTAAATAACAACCATTCTAATGGGTGTGAAATGGTATCCCACTATGGTTTTGATTTGAATTTCCCTAAAAGGTAATGATGTTGACCATCTTTTCTTGTGCTGTCTGGCCATTTGTATATCTTCTTAGGACAGATGCCTATTCAAGCCTTTTGCCCATTTTTAAGTTGGGTCATTTGTCTTTGTGTTGTTTTGTTGAAGGATTTCATTTTATATACTGGATATTAATCTTCTATTAGATATGCGGTTTTGGACTATTTTTTCCTATTGTGTAGGTTGTCTTTTTACTTTAAAAATAAAGTCATTTGAGGAATAAAATTTTTATTTTGATAAGGTATGATTTATCTATTTTTCTTTTGTTGCTCATGCTTTTTGTGTAAAGTCTAAGAAACCACTGCCTAACACAAAGTTCTGAATATGCTTCCCTACATTTGTTTTAGGAGTTTGGTAATTCTATCTCTTAGATGTATGCCTTTGCTCCATTTTGAGTTGGTTTTTGTATATGGTGTGAGGTAGGGGTCCGCTGTTTGTTTTTTGCTAATGGAGATCCAGTTTTCCCACCAACATTTGTTGAAGAGACTATTTTTTCCCAACTGAGTGATCTTTGCCACCTTGTCAAAAATCAGTTGGCCATAAGTGTGGGGTTTGATTTCTGAGCTCTCAATTTGATTCCATTGGTCTATATGTCTGTCCTTGTGCCAGTAACATGCTGTTTTAATGATGGTGGCTTTGTAATAAGTTTTAAGATCAGGAAGTATGAGTCTCCAACTTTACTCTCCTTTTTCAAGATGGCTTTAGCTATTCAGGGCCCCTTACCCTTCCAAATAAATTTGATGATTGAGTTTTCCATTTTTGCAAGGGAGGTTGTTACAATTTTGACTGGGGTTGCACTGATTTCACAAATTGTTTTGGGTAGTATAGACATCTTAATGATATTTAGTCTTCCAATCCATGAACATGGAATATCTTTCCATTTTTTAGGTCTTTAATTCTTTTAGCAATGTTTTGTATTTTCTTTGCACAAGTCCCTTACATTCTTGGTTAGATTTTTTCCTACAGATTTGGTTCTCTTAGTAGCTAATGTAAATGGAATTTTTTTAAAAATTTCTTCTTCCTATTGTTCATTGCTGTGTACACAAACACTACTGATTTCTAGAGTTGATTGTGGACCCTGCCACTTTGCTCAATTCATTTGTTAGCTTGAGGAGTTGTTGTGGGCTTTTCAGGAGTCCTTGATTATACAGCCATATCATCTGCAAATAGGGAATATTTTGCTTCTTCCTTTCCAATTTGGATGTCTTTTATTTTAATTGCTTAATTGCTCTGGTAACAACTTCCAGTATGATGATGAATAACAATAGTGATGGTAGACATCCTTGTCTTGTTCCTGATCTTAGAGGAAAGCTTTCAATTTTTCACCATTAAGTAGGATGTTAACTGTGGGATTTTCACAGATGTCCTTTATCATGTTGAGGATGTTTCCTTCTGCTCCTAGTATTTTAAGTGTTTTTATCAAGAAAGAGTGCTGTAATTGTCAAATGCCTTTTCTGCATCAATTGAGATAATCATTTGGATTTTCTTCTTCTTTATTGATATGGTGTATTACACTAATTGAATTTCTTATGCTGACCTAACCATTCATACCAGGCATAATTTCCATTTAATAATGGTGTATATCATTCTTTTCATTTGTTGTTGGATTCAATTTGCTAGTATTTTGTTGAGCAATTTTGCATCTGTATTTTTAAGAGTTATTGATCTGTAGATTTCTAGTCTTTGATATCTGGGTGATGCTAGCCTTGCAAAATGAGTTATGGAATGTTTGCTCCTATTCAATTGTTTAGAAGTGTTTGAGCAGAATTGCATCTTCTTGGAATTTTTGGTAGAATTCTGCTCTAAAGTCATCTGGTGCTGGACTTTCCATTGTTGGAAGGTTTATGATGACTGCTTCAATCTCTTTACTAGTAATTTGTTTACTGAGATCTTCTATTTCTTCCTGATTCAATGTAGGTAGTGTGTGTGTTTCTAAAAATTGTCCATTTCATCTAGGTTATCTAATTTACTGGCATACGTTGTTCATAGTATCCACTTAAACTCCTTTTTATTTTGGCAGAGTTGGTAGAAATGTTCCCATTTTGCTTTCTGATTTTTGTTATTTGTATTCTCTCTTTATTGTGCCTGTCTAGCTAAAGGTGTAATGATTTTGTTGAGCTTTTCAAAGAAATAACTTTTGACTGCTGATTCTCTATTTTTTCTTTGTGTGTTTTTAATTTCATTTATCTCTGTTGTAATCTTTATTTTCTTCATTATGCTTCCTTTTGGTTTAGTTTGCTCTTCATTTTCTATTTCTTCCAGCTTTGAAGTTAGGTCTCTGATTAGAAGTCTTTCTTCTTTTTTAATGAAAACATTTACAGCTATAAATTTCCCTCCCAGCACTGACTTCATTGCATTCCCTAAGTTTTGGTATGTTGTATTTTCATTCTCATTCAGCTCAAGGTATTTCCTAATTTCTCTTCTGATTTTGTATTTAACACATTAGTTGTTTAAAGTATGTAGTTTAATTTCCACATATTTGAGTATTTTCCATTTCTCCCTTTGTTATTTTTAGCTTCATTCCATTCTGGCTGGAAAATATACATTGTATGGATTCAATATTTTAAAATTTATTAGACTCTTTTGTGACCTAATATATGATCTATCACAGAGAATTATCCACGTGCACTCAAGAAGAATGTGTATTCTGTTTTCATTGACTGCAGTGTTTTATATATGTCTGTTAGGTCTAGTTGGTTTCATGTATCATTAATGTCCTGTACTTCCTTATAGATCTTCTGACTAGACATTCTGTTCATTATTGAGAGTGGTACATTAAAAGTCTCCTACTATGAATGCAGAACTGCCAATTTCTCCCTTCAAATCTGTCAGTATTTTGTCTATATATTTTGTGGCTCTGCTCTTAGATGCAATTATTACATATTCCTGTTGTATTGCTCCCTGTATGTAATGATGATCTTTGTCCCTCATAACTGTTTTTGTCCTAAAGTCAACTTAATCCAAGATTAGAATAGCCACCTCAGTTCTCCTTTAGTTACTACCTGCATGGTGTATTTATTTTCATCCTTTCAACATCAACCTACTTGTATCTTTGACTTTAAGGTGAGTCTCTTATGGACATCATATAGTTGGGTTGTGGTAGTTTGGAGGCTTTATGGAACCAAGAAAATTATTTTCTAAACTTAATCTATTACAGTGGATGAGAATGTATTGGAGGTGTAACTTTTTGATTAGGTTACTCCAATTGGAGTGTGGCTTAGGGTGGTCTTAATCATCTTAGTGGAGTCCTTAAGAAATGGGATGAATATGGAAAGAGAAAGCCACAGTGACAGAGAGAAAAAACATAGAATCTGAGAGAGAAAACCATGGAATATTGGTATATTGTGATGGAATGAGGAAGTTGAAGACAATGAAACTTGGAAGAGAATGGAGGGGTAGTAGATGCCATCATATGCCTGGCAATGAGACAGAGCAGTCTAGGATTGCTGGCATTCAGTCTTTGGGAGAAAGTATTGCCTGATGATACCTTGATTTGGACATTTTCTCAGTCTCAGAACTGTAAGTGTGCAAGTTAATAATTTCCCATTGCAAAACCAAATGCATTTCTGGTATATTACTTATCTCAGGCTAACAAACTAAAACCAATTTTGTTATCAGGAGTAGGGTGCTGCTATTGCAAATACCAAAAAATGTGGAAATGGCTTATTAATGGAATATACATGAAGAATTGTGAGGTGCTCAACAGAAAGGTCTAGATTGCTTTAAAGACATTGTTGGTAAAAATATGGCTGCTAAAGGTACTTCTGATGAGGCCTTAGACAGATATGATGAATATATCACTGCAAACTAGAAGGCTACCCTTGTTTTAAAAGTGGCAAAGAATTTGGTAAAATTATCTTCTGATGTCAGACAGAAGGCAGAATTTGAAAGCGGTGTGCTTGTATATAAAACCAAGATTTCTAAACTAAATGGGGAACACACAGGATTCACCTTACAGCTTATAGTAAAATGCAAAAGAACAGGGAAAAGCTGAGCAGTGAACTCATGGATACAAAGAAACCAGAAATTAATGGTTTGGAAAATTCTGATGAACTTTCAGAAAATAAGAAGCCAGAGGATAGCATTCCACATGAGGTTTTAACCAAACTTGGAACCAGTCAGCCATTTTAGTGCAAGTAAATTATCCAGAAAGGTTTATGGAAGGTCCTACTGGCTGCTTTCTGGGATCCCTGTACATTGCATGCAAAATCAACAAGTTTTATTTTTGGGGGGTGAGATCTGTATGAAAAAAACCCACTGCGAACCTAGACTAAATCAGAATGAAAAGCAAGAGTGACAGAAAAATTACTTCAAAGGCAGAGTCATGGTATCTGAGGTCCAGACTGTAGACATCTTCTCAGGTCAAGAAAGCAAGCCCACCCATGTATGTGGAAAGGGTGAGTACAACCCAAAGCTTGAAGAGGGCAGGACTTCAGCCCCCTTGTGCAGGAAGAGTTCCCACCCCAGTCTTCAGAGAGAGTGAAGCACATTCCCTGGGAATTGGGAAGTCAGTCCCACACTCCAGTGTTCTCCCAGGGTGGAGCTTAAAGTTCAGCTATCAAACAGATGCTTGACAAGAGTGGAGCCAAAAAGGTTGGAGTTGCCACACTATTAGGCTCCAAGGAAAAAATATTGTTCTATAGATACTCTATAGATGGCTCTCAGGCCTTGAAATCTAATGGAGTATGCCCTGCAGGCTTTCACAACAGTTTGGGACCAATGACCTGTTTTCCTTCAAGATCCTCAATATGTCAATGGGAATATGTATCCTATGAATGGCCCTCCTTTGTGTATTGGAAGCAAATAATTTGTCCTAAGTTACACAAGCCCACAGCTGGAAGGGAATTTTACCCCAGGACATGCTTAATTTATAACTGAATTTGATGAGATTTTGTACTTAATGTTACTAAAATTATTTAAGCCTTTTGGTATATTGTGATGGAATGAATATACATTGCATATGGAAAGAACATGTCTTTTGGGATCCAGAGGGTGGAGTGTGGTAGTTGGAGGCTTTATGGACCCTGGAAAATTACGTTCTAAAAGTTAGACCTTTCCTATGGGTGTGAACCTGTAGAAGGTGTGACATTTTGATTAAACATTTGATTAAGATAATTCTCTTATTGGAGTCCTTTATAAATGAATGAATATGGAGGGAGAAAGCTACAGAGACAGAGAGAAAAAGACAAAAGCTGAGAGAACACCACAGAACTAGGAAGCTGAAAGCAACAAAACTCAAGGGAAGGGAGAGATCAGCACATGCGATCTGTGCCTTGCCATGAGATAGAGGAGTCCAGGATTGCCAGCTGCTCATATTCAGGGAGAAGGTATTACCTGATGATACCCTGATTTGGACATTTTCACAGTCTCAGAACTGTAAGCTTGTGAGGTAATAAATCTAAAAATGTAAAAGATAATGCATTTCAGGTATATTTATTCTGGCAGCCTAACAAACCAAAATATGTGTCATGGCTACGTTATCCATTCTACCAGTCTCTGCCTTTTGACAGAGTTTAAACCATTTACATTTAAAGTCATTATTGATAACACAGATCTTTTTTCTGCCATTTTGCAATCTAGCCTTTTTATCTCAGACTTTTTTGTCCTTCACTTTCTTTGAAATCTACCTTTATATTTCATTGCTTTCCTGTGTTATACCATATTGAATTCCTTCTCATTTCTATATGTATATATATATTTCATCTGCTATTTTTGTGGTTACCATAGGGTTAAAGTTTAACACCCCAAATACATAAAAAGTATATTTGGTTTGATACCAACATAACTTCAATAGCATGCACATATACATTTCCAATACTCTTCCATCCCTTCACAAATTTTTTGTACTTGTTACCAGTGACATCTTTGTCTACATTATGCCCATAAAACCTAAATTTATCCTTCCCTTTCATGCATTTGCCTTTTAGCACCTGTAGGAAGTAAGAAGTGGAGTTACATACCCAAAAAATGCAATACAAAAATACTGACATTTAGAATTACCCAAATGGTTACCTAGACTGTGGTCTTTATTTCTTTATGCTGCTTTGAAACACTGTCTAGTGTCCTTTCCTTTTAGACTGAAGATTTCTCTTTAGCATTGCTTGTAGGACAGGTCTAGCATTGGTATATTCCCTCAGCTCATTTATCTGAGCATGGTCTAATCTCTCCCTCATTTTTCAAAGAGTCTCACCAGATGTAAAATTCTTACTTGGTAGCTATTTTCCTTCTGCACTTGAGGTATTTCAACCCACTGCTTTCTTGCCTCTATTGTTAATGATGTGAAATCAGCACTCAGTCTAATTGAGGCTCCCTTGTATGTAACAGATTTCTCTTGCAGCTTTCAGAACTCTCTCCTTGACCTTGCATTTGATAGTATTATCTATATATGATAGGGTCTATTATTTTTCATATTTACCCTGTTTGGTGTTCTCTGAGCTTCTTGGAAATGCACATTCCTGTCTTCTGCTATATTTGGGAAGTTCTCTGTCATTATTTCTTTGACTATTCTTTCTGCCCCTTTTTCTGTCTATTCTCCTATTGAGATGCCCATAACATGTATATTGGTGCTCTTGATGGTGTCCCATAGCTATCTCAGGCTATTTTCACTTTTAATATTGTTTCTTTCTGCTCTTCAGCCTGACTTTTCAAGCAGCTTGTCTTCTTTAGTTCATTGGTTCTTTCTTTGGCCAGCTCCAATCTGCTCTTGAAAACCCTTCTGCACATTTTTCCATTTCAGTTACATGGTTTTCAACTCCAGTAGTTCTGTTTGCTTCCTTTTAAAAATAACCCTCTACATTGAGTTTTATACCATTGTCTTCCTGATATCCTGTAGTTCTTTCTCTGAACTTTCTTTAATCTACTTAAGCATTTTTAAGATCATTTTAAAAAGGCTTTATTCAGTATGTCCATATTCTTGCCTTCTTCATTGGTGTTTTCTGTATTTTTATCCTCTTTCTTTAATGGACCATCATTTCCTATTTTGTTTTGCACTCTTTTGCCGCACAGTGTACATTTTAATATGTGGTAACTCTGGGATTTATTCCCCAAGATATTGGTTTCTTGGTGATAAGACAGCAATTTTGAGCTTCAGTCTTTCTATCAGGAAGGTCTGCCCCAGGGTAATGTACTATGCAGGGTTTTCCCAGTCTTACCGGGTCTCTGCCATGTCTTGTGCTTTTGCTTGTTGTTTTGGAATTTCCTTGTTTATGGAATTTGGTTGTCCCCTATGTTTTCCAGGGAACAAGCCTCCCTCTCCTGGGTAACTGAAGCTGGCAGGCCTTTGTCCCAGATGTCTACCTCTATGATTCTTTTACTCTCCTTTCTTTGTCTCAATCTGCTTTTGTCTGGAGGGTAAATTAGGGGGGAGGCTCACCCTAGGTAGGACTTTCCCAATGTGGTCTTTCCCAGCCAAAACAAGGTCAGGACCCCATGAACAGGTGCAGATTGGCTCCAAATTCACCTGTGTAGTGAGTCAAAAACTTCTGACAGCTCCACAAAGCAAAGCTTTTCTGGCCTGCCCAGAAAATGCAACCCTTCAGCTAACTGTCCCCCACAGCACTGAGGAAGTCCTCTGTCTTTAATTTCTACAGCCTCTGCCCCTGTTCAGGGAGGGCTGAAACAATGGCTACTGTAACCTTTGTCCAGGGTGGGGATGGAACAATAATTTCCCTCAGAGTGGGAACTGAGTGATCCAAATGCATTAATCAAAAGTTGTGATCAGGGGTCAGCTGTGCCTACCTATTCTTGGGAAAGAGGATTTCCATGTCCCTTTTTGTCACAAGTGAGCTAGCCAGGCACCAGGTCCCAAGATGGCCTACCATGAAAATGGGAGATGAGCACTGGTAGCTGTTCTCTCCCATAATTTATCAGTCACTTTCTTCTGCTCTTCCCTGAAAGCTGTACAATCTTTTGGCCTGTGGTGATCAAGATAGCTTTTTCAGACATTTTCTGCCTGTTTAGTAAGTTGTTTTGGAGGTAGAACTAAGAGTCCTTGAGCTCCTCACTTTGCCATCTTCCCTGGAAGTTCTTGTACCTTAATCCCATGTTTGACTTATTTTTTTTGGAAATGTTTTTAATTTTTAAAGAAGCATTAGATTATATAAATGCTGCATCAAAAATACAGGTTATTCCCACATACCCCCACATACCTTCCCACATTAACAACATCTTTCGTTAGTGTGGTACATTTGTCAAAACTGATGAACACATATTAAATCACTGTCCTAACCAAGGACTGTAATTTACATTATACTTTACGCTTTGCATTGTACAATTTTATATGTTTTGACAAAATGTATAATGGCCTGTATCCATCATTGCACTGTCATGTAGGACAATTCCAATATCCCTAAAATGTCCCCATGTTGCACCTATTCTTCCCTCTCCCTTCCCTCAGAATTCTGGTGGCTACTGCCTTTATATCAATAATACAAATTCATGTTTGACTTTTTGATGGGCCTACCAAATGACTTTTCCCAGCTAGCTGCAGAATTTACATTCCTACCAACAGTGTAATAGGATTCCAATTTCTTCGTATCATTCACTCTTGCTAATATACATCTTTGTAATTATGTGTGAACCAATGTCACAATGAGGTTTTGAATTGCATTTCCTTATGATCTGGAACACTTTTTTAAGTCCTTACAATCCATTTTTAATTTTTTTTGAGAAATGTCCTTCAAAATTTTCCCATTATATAACTGGGATGCTTGTCTTTTTTTTTTTCTTGAATTTTAAATGCTCTTTATATATTCTGAATACTAGAATATTATAAGATAAATGCATTGTAATTATTTTCTCATAGTGTTGATTTTTAAGTTTTTGATAGAATCCACTGAAACATTTTTCTTTTTTTTTATTATTCATTTTTAAAAAACATTACCTTCAAAAAATATAAAGTCCCGTTCAACCCCACCCCCCACTCTCTCCCCAGCAACACTCTCTCCCATCATCATGACACATCCATTGCATTTGGTAAGTACATCTCTGGGCATTGTTGCACCTCATGGTCAATGGTCTACATCATAGCCCATACTCTCCCACGGTCCATCCAGTGGGCCCTGGGGGGATCTACAATGTCCCGTAATTGTCCATGAAGCACCACCCAGGACAACTCCAAGTCCCGAAAACGCCTCCACATCTCATCTCTTCTTCCCATTCCCCGCACCTAGCAGCCACCATGGCCACTTTTCCCATACCCGTGCTACATTTTCTCTGTGGACCTTGGATTGGTTGTGTCCATTGCACATCTATGTCAAAAGGGGGCTTAGATTCCACATGGATACTGGATGCAATCCTCCTGCTTTCAGTTGTAGGCACTCTAGGCTCCATGGTGTGGTAGTTGACATTCTTCAAATCCATGTTAGCTGAGTGGGGTAAGTCCAATAAATCAGAGTGCAGGAGCTGAAGTCTGTTGAGGCTCAGGGTGTGGCTATCATATTGTCAGTCCAGAGATTCAAATCCCCTAGATATATCCTAAACCCCAGCACCAACTACAATTCCAGTAAAGTAGCATGAAAGTCTTGTGAAAAGAGATCCCATCTGAGTCCAGTTCCATCACGCAGAAACACCAGCTCCAAAAAAGGGACAACTTACATGACAGTGAACCCCATCTGCCATGACCATAGAACCCATGGGTCTCTTTAGCCCTCAAAAGAACCAATACCTGGGGTTGTATCTACTTTATCTGTCTCTGAGACTGCTCAGGTGTGCATAAGGGCAATCCTTCTGACAACCTCCAGACTCTTTTTTAGAGACTCATAGCCATATAAACTCATTTGTCCTTTCCATTTCTCCCTTATATTAGGTCAAACAGCATTTTAAACTCCTGTTATTATATGTAGACAGGGATATTCTGCTGGTCCGCATTGAACCTTTAATTCAAGGTCATTTTCTAGTTGCATCATCAGCTGGTATTTGGTAGTGATCCCTCGGTGCCAGGGAGGCTCATCCCCGGGTGTCATGTCCCACGTTGGGGGGATGCATTGCATTTACATGCTGAGTTTGGCTTCGAGACTGGCCACATTTGAGTAACATGAAGGCTGTCAGGAGGAAACTCCCAGGCACAGTGCTGCTCTAGGCCTTTGAAACATTTTTCATTTCGGTAAAATCCACTTTGTGTGTTTTCTCAGTTGCTGTTGTTGTTGGGTATGCTTCTGTTGCCATGCCTAGGAAACCATTACCTAATCCAGGGACATGAAGATTTATATCTGTTTGGTTTTTTTCCCCCCATAAAATTAGCTCTTATAAATGTCTTAAGTGCATTTCAGTTCATTTTTGTATATGATGTGTTAGAGTTCCAAATTCATTCTTTGTCATGTGGCTATCAAGTTAACTCAACATTTGTTGAAAAAAAACTATTTCCCCATTTAATCATCTTGGCACTCTTGTCAAAAATTAAGTGACCATAAATATAAGGATTTATTCATGAACTCTCTACTCTGTTATCTTTTATGTCTGTTCTTATAACAGTATTATACAGTCTTTATTACTATAGCTTTGTATTAATAATTGAAGTCTGGAAGAAGTCTTCCAACACTATTTTTCTACTCAAGTTTGTTTATTCTAGGTCCCTGCATTTCTATATGAATATTAGGAACATTTGGCCAATCTCTGCAAAATGCCTGCCAGCATTCTGATAAGAATTGCATTGAATCTGAGTAATAATTTGATAGTATTGCCATCTTAATAAGTTTTCCAGTACATAAATATGGGATGTGTTTCTATTTATTTTGGTCTTATTTAATCTTCTTCAACTTTATATTTTGGTGCCAAATGTCCCAACCTTTACACCTCTTTTATAAATATATATTTCTAAGTAGTTTATTGTTTTTGTTGCTATTATCAATACGACTATTTCTAATTCTCCAGGATCAAATGAAGGATCATTCATTGCTTTTAGTTATATTCCTCAAGTCAGCCATTACAGAACCTGGAGCCTGATTTTTTCAGCTTGGAGAGGATTCTACTGGTCAAATCAGAGAAAGTTTGAGCACCAAAACAATGTGAAGAGATAATAATACTTTAAATAAAATAAAGTTTCATGAATGATCCATATTGATGTAATAAACAGGGGAGTAAAACAAGTCCTTCCTTACGGTAGAAAGCTGAAAAAAACAAATATAGGAACAATCATGGAAATGGCACAATTTGGTAACCAGAAAAGGGCCTGAGGTGGTCACAGGTTGGAATTTTGCCCTCTCCTTGCTCAGCAGCAATGATCAAGGACCTGTCCATGTGACCAATGTTTCAGGCTACTCCCCAACGACACTGCTTATGGGCCCTGCCTCTCCCACAGACAAGTGCATGACAACTCCATTAGACTACCGCCTAGAGTGTCAAAATGAGTTGGGTAAGATTTGGTTTTCTGGGGGAGACACTACTGTCCTTGGGGAACTGGGATTGGTGAAAGGGAGATGGAAGGAGCTGTTTTGAGCTGGAAGGGATGGTGTGAGAATGATTCAAGGGTCAAGGGTCAGTGTTCCAGGGAGCTACAATGCTCCCAGCACATGGGTCTATGCAGTACAGTGTGAGAATGAACTCTACCTGATCAAGCAGAGTGACTTGGAGACAGGGTCTCAAGTGGGCAGAGTGGAGGATGATGGCCATGAAAGAAGGTAGTGCTGTGCAAAGTGGAGATCAGCTGGCTGGCTGGAACAGAGGGTGGGTAAACCAGGAGGCCTGTGAAGGTTAGGAGGGGCAGTGGGACCAGGTGTGGAGTGCTACCAGCTCTGGGAGAAGGGATGGTCAGGTAAACAGAGGTGAGGTATGAGAATCTGGAGAGGGAAACACTGTGAATACCTATGACTAAGGATGGGGGCTAAGATCACCATGACAAAAGAAAGGGGGCAGAGAGAAGAGGAAAGTGCATGCTAGTGTAGGATAACCATGCTGTGGAGAGAAAATAGGGCAGGAGGGTGGAGGACAGTGAAGGGAGCAGCGCTGGATAGAACAGAGAGCAGTAGAAAGAAGAGAGATGAGATCCCCCAAGCTGGGAGCAACAGAAGAGAGGTCTAAGACAGGCTAATCTGGATTAAGGTAGGGAATGAAAGGAGAGCATGCACACAGAGGAGGGAACTTTGGGGTGAGTACCAGGAACTGAGTGAATGGAAAGGGCAATGACATATGTGGGGAGTGGGAAGGTGCTGAGGAGGCATGGGAACACTCTCATAGACTATGGGGAAAACACAAGGATGGGGGTACACAAGACACAACATGATGGAGTCCTGAGGTGAGGCCTGGGTAGCATAAATGGGAAGGCAGAGGAAGAAGAGAGTCAGGGCTAAATATGCCAGCAAGCAAGCCAGGGTGTAGCATCTAGGTTAGGGGACCTCAGTGGAGGGGCCCATCCTTAGTGAGGTGAACTTGTAAGTGGGGTGACCTGGGGTGACTTGGGGCTAATTTTGGGGAGGTGAAAAAGGCAGGAGATGTGAGCCTAGATAGGTTAAGGGAATCTCTGTTTTGCCAGGGTGGGGCAGAGGAACAGAGGCCCACAGTGGTGCAAAGGAGGGCAGGGGCTTAAAGGGCAGTGAGAGCAGAATGGGGAGAGAGGTCTGTGAGGACAAGGCAACAATGGGGCAATGCTGGAATGGTTTCATAAATGGGTAAGGGGTATATTTTAGAAGAATTATAAAATGCTTGATGGAAGAGGACTAGATCACTTTGACGAGACTGTTGATAGCAATATGGATGCTAAAAAGACTTTCTATGATGCCTTAGAAATAAATGATGAAACTATTACTGGAAGCTGAAGGAAAGGTGATCTGTATTTTAAAGTTTCTCAGAGAACTGATCAAAATTAACTCCTGGTGTTTTATGGAAGGCAGAATTTGAAAATGGCAAGCCTGGGCATTTAGCTGAAGAAATTTCCAAAGTAAATCCAGAGAATAAGGCTTGGCTTCTGCTTGAAGCTTACAGCAAAATGCTAGATGAGAGAGTTATGCTGAGAACTGAACTGTAGGGCACAAAGAGAACAGAAGGTGGTTTTGGAAATTCCAAGCCTCTGGAAATCCAGCTTCCAGATGAAAATGCCCCACTAGAGGACTTAACTAAACTTGGAACTTGTAAAACAAGTTTGAAGATGCAGTTATGTTGGAAAGACTTGTGGAAACTCTTACTGTCAGATGGCTTGGACCCCTGCTTCTTGCACACTAAACCAACAAGGTTTTTGAAAAGAGGTGTATGGAACCACTGCCAGCTTGGAATAAAAGGGACATGGAAAAGAGAGATTGAAGTAGAAACAGTTTAAGAGGAAAACCCTGGAAACTGAGATGTGGAATTAAGATATCACTTTGGGCCAAGAGAGGAACCCCACCCATTTGTAAAGAGAGGGTGAGTTTGCCCCAGCAGTAGAATAGGGTGGATGTTCCTCTCCGATTTTCTGGAAAAGTTTTGCTGCCCCAGGTGACAGAGAGGGTGGAGCAATTCCCCCAGGATTAGGGCAGTTAAGGTCAGCACCCCACAGGTCTGAGAGGGGTGAACATGTTCTTGAAAGGTTAGGGAAGGCCGGATGGTCAACTCTGCTCTGAGAGGGTTGAGCCTGTATGCCAAATGTTAGGGAAGGCCAGGTGGTTAACTCATTGCTCTGAGAGGGTTGAGCCTGTATGCCAAAGTTTAGGGGGAATGTCGTCTTCACATCAGTGCACTAGGGGGGGTGTTAAGACTCTAACCCAAAGATTGGGTGAGGTGTGGCAGTCACCCCAACACTCTTGGAAGAAGAAGTCTAGAGCTTGATTGACACCCAGATGCTTGAGAGTGGCACCAAGAAAATGGCCATTGGGCAAGACTACGGAAAGGATAGGTCCCCATATGGCCCTAAGGAGAAGAAACCGTCATCTTAAGAATGACCCTCAGATTGAAATCGAATGGAGGATGCCCTGCAGGTTTACTGAACTATAGAGGACCCATGACTCATGTTTCCCTCCCAATTTCACCTTATTGTAATGAAAATGTTTATCCTATGTCTGTCTACTTGTATTGGAAGCAGATGAATTGTTCTGTAAGTTTCAGAGACAGGGCTTTGCCCCAAGACAAACTGTATTTCTTTAAATTGATTATGATATGATTTAGTACTTGCATTGTGAGTGATTTAAGACTTTTTTGAATATTGGAATGACTTTTTGGAATTCAGAGAGTGGAGTGTAGCAGTTTGACATAATTGATGAATTCCAAAAAGACATATTGGGTTTTGTTTGTAATCTGATCTGTACCTGGGCATGATTGAGTTATAATTAGGGCATTGCATCCCCCTCCTCTTAGAGGGTGGGGACTCACAGATAAAAGGCATAGTGAAGAACAGAGTTGGGGATTTCTGATGTTAGAGTTTGATGCTGAAGACCCAGGAAATCAGCACCCAGAGGAAAGAGAAGCCAGCCCCAGGAAGGAAGGAATGAACCTTGAACCCAGAGGAAAGCAAGCCCCAGGAACGTAGGAACCCAGGAAGCCTGAAACCTTGCAGATGCCAGCAGCCATCTTGCTCCAAAGATACCTTGGTGAGGGAAGTAACTTATGATTTATGGCCTCTGAAACAAAACAATGAAAAAAATTTAAAACAAGAGAGATACATATCACCTCACATTTCTTGGGATTGTTGTCTAGATATGGCTTTGGTCCTTCCTATGTGCAGAACGGAGTAGCCCAAGTCACTGCTGTCCTGGAAGCCACCCCCTTCTTGTTTTATTTCTTCTTGACACTTATCTATGCTTGTCACACATTGGGTAATTTACATGGAGATCTATCCCTCTGGGATATGGGCTCTGAGCTCCTTCCAGCAAGGAGCATATACTTAGTTCCTGGGGAGTCCCAGCATGACAGCAGGCCCCACTTCCAGGAGGTGCCTGACCTGCCTCTCACCTTCAGAGACTGTAGGCCTGAGGGGATAGTTACTGGGGCATCTCTAAGTCAACTGCAGGCTGGTGGTTATAGTCAAAATCAATGAAACAAGAGGGGAAATTACATACTATCTTATTAAACTACTAATAAATGTTGTAGGCTGAAAGCATTTCACATAGATCATGAAATGTTTCGATGTACAAAGAGTGTTGTAACCCAACTCTCAAAGCACTTCACAAAATATTACAGATCTTTACTTCCAAACACTCTTGAAATACCTGCTACCTACCAAAGCCTGACATATGCCATCAAGGTCATTAATACTCATACAGATTCTAAAATAATGGTACTAACTGTATGTCTACTTCAGAACTGAGGATACTGAGGCACAGAAAGGTCCAGTAACAAAGTCACATATGGAATAAGTGGGGATTAGAACTCACTGGGTCTGTCACCAGAGTCTGGCCCCTAATCATTGGCTTGTTCTCGTTATCCACTGTTGACACCATATGAACCCCTGCCTGGTTATAGTCCCTGCCTCTCCCTTAAGGGTATGAAGATGATAAATTCATTTTTCATGATCCTCACACATGACTTGCCATCCTTCCACCCTGACTTCAGGAATTCTCTCTGGACATTCTTAAAAACAATATCTCAGCCCCATCCAGAAATGTGTTCATTTAATTGGCATGTGGTAGTCCTGTGGCTTTAGGATTCTGTCAGTTTGGGGAGTGCACAAGTCAACCCAGTTGATCTGGGAACATTTTCCCTTGAGGTTTAGTTTCAGTGGATGAACATTAGGAAGTAGGAGACAGGAGTCTGGTGAAGACCAATACTTTGTCCAATCCCAGAGAAAAAACAGAGGATGTTCCTTTTGTGGGAACTTTCTTTTGGTTTCGGAACACTGCACAAAATAAATAATTAGAATGGTTTATCTGATGATGGAAAAGTTAGGGGGCTTTATCTTGATGGACATTTGTCTTGTGAGCTGCTGTGCTGGGAGCCCTGCCTGGTGAGACTGGTGGGTGCCTAAGTCAGGACTGGCCTGGAGTAGACTGGGAAGTGGTCTCAGGATGAACTGCTGCCCTCTCCTGGCCTATTTCAGAAGATTTGGGAAAACAGTCAAGTAACATTATATAGCTATGAGGACATAGCTGCCTGTCTCTGGCCCCAGGTGTCTGCCCAGGGAGAGAGCCAAGGCCTGGGATCCACCCAAAGGCTCAGGCTGTATGTTTGGATGCTGTCCCCTATGAACCTGCTATACCAGGGATCTAGTCCTCTGACAAACCTGGTAGGTAGGGCTGAAGTTATTTGTAGTATCACCTCCAGGGCATGGAAGGAGACAGCTAGTATTGGTGAGATGAAATGAAGGGAGCTCAGCTATATGGAAGAAGACTGAAATCTGTAGAGAAGAGATGGAGAATGGGGTGACTCTGCCTACAAGCTAGGACAATAGAGTCTGAGGAGAGTAGCTACTATAGGGCTGGGTACAACTACAGGGCTGGCAAAAGGGAGGCAGGCCCCCGGGACAGGGAACTGGGGCCTGGTGGCGGGAGACCAAAGAGGGTGGAGGTCAAGAAGGTCAGAGTGAGCTGTGGTGCAGAGACGGGCAGGTAGCAACACATGGATAGGAAGTGGGGAGCTGAGCTGACCTGACCTGAGCAAGGAAACTGAGGAGGGTAAGGAAAGTACATGGAGGAAGGGAGATGTAGGAGAAGGAAAAAAGGAGATGGAAGGAAGGAGGCAGGAGGGAAAGGGAGGAGAAATGTGACCTGAGAGGAGAAAACAGAGGAGGAGAAGGAAGGAAGAAGGAAAGTAATCAGAGAGGGAGATTAGAAAGAAAAACTGAAAGATCAGATGAGAGCAGTGGAAGGAAAACAGGTAAAAATAGGGAAGAAGGGAACTGAGGGAAGAAAAGGCCATGGCTCACTCTTCTTAGTCTTCCTGTTCATCTTGAGTTAGATTCCTTCTTCACAGGGGGAATTATAAAAATTTTTATTTAGCACATCCTAAAACTGAAAACTACCCATTTTGAAAATTGGACACTCCCCACATGCTCAATATGTCCTTGCTTGTTGTGATCTCTATATTGACAATAGTCCCTTTGCAACAAAGTTCTAGTATATGGATGATACACTGATATATTATAGATGCCGGGATATTTTGACATCAAGGAACCCATAATTTTCCAGGGCTGACAAATTTTCTGTTCTTTTACTTTTATTTTTTCATTTTTAATTCCTCTCTAATTTTGAAGGCTATATTAAATGGCATTTTTAGAGAATTTATGAACCATCAGGTTATACTTCTAAAGTGCTTATTTATCAATGTTTGTATTCATCCTTGCCATGCACTTGTATATTATAAGACAAAGATAATAGTTAAGACACAAGTTTCTATTGTAAATGTTTTGAGTTTACATCCAAATTTATTTTCTGACTCATCCAAATATTTGTGTCCAGAGCCACATAAATGAATATTGGGAAAGCTGGTAGAATAGGAAGCTCCAAGACTCAGACTTTCCACCAGAACAAATAGTTAAAGGAAGAAACTGCCTGTAAGACCCTCCAGAAGCCAGAAGTACACCACACAGCATCCAGGGAAAAGCAGGAAGAAAAAGCTGATGAATTATGCTAAAGAACAGTAAATTGCTCTCTCCATGCAGTGGCTACCTACTGCCCATTGTTCACTCATGAGACAGGGCACCATGGGGTCTAGCCCCTGGCTAGCTCACTGGTGACAGAAAGGGACATAAAAATCCTCTTCCCCAAGATCACCGGTGAACATGGCTTTTGAATAGCAACCTCAGATCTGTAGGGACCCAGCTCTGAGAAGCTATAGTTTCAACCTGTCCCAGAAAAAGGCAGTGGTGAGGGATATTTAAATATACAAGGCTTCCTTAGGACTGTGGGAACAGTTGGTTGAAGGGCTGAATTTGCAGGGCAGGCCAAGAAAGCTAAGTCTGTGGAGCCGTGGAAGAAGGTCTTCGTGCTTTTCTTGATATACTTCCCAGGGCACTTTGGAGCCAGTCTGTACCTCCTTCATTGGTCTCTGGCCCTGTTTTGCCTGGCAAAGTTCTTTCCAGCATGCCCCTCTTACTAGAATTTGCCCTCCAGGTCAAAACAGCTTGAGACAAGAGGAGTAAAAGAAACTATAAAGGCAGACAATCTGGGGCAAAATCTTGCTGGCTTCAAACACCTATGAGAGAGAAGCCTGTATCCTGGGAAAGAGGGGACAACCAAATTCTTGTAAACAGGAGACCTCCACAACAAGTAACAAGCAAAATCCCAAAACAACATACAGGCTCAGAAAGACAGGGAAATCCCTCCACAAAGCACTGGGCAGACCTTCCTAATAAGAAAGCCGAAGCTCAAGAAATTCTCTGTCTTATCATCAGCTGGTTATAAAATCAACAGACACCTCAGGGAATAAATCAGAGTTAAATTTTAAAACATTAAAATGTACAGTGTCGGCGGTGGACTTGGCCCAGTGGTTAGGACGTCCGTCTACCACATGGGAGGTCTGCGGTTCAAACCCCAGGCCTCCTTGACCCGTGTACAGCTGGCCCATGCGCAGTGCTGATGTGCGCAAGGAGTGTCCCCCGTGTAGGGGAGCCCCACGCACAAGGAGTATGCCCCATAAGGAGAGCCGCCCAGCGTGAAAGAAAGTGTAGCCTGCGCAGGAATGGTGCCCCATACACGGAGAGCTGACACAACAAGATGACGCAACAAAAAGAGACACAGATTCCTGTGCCGCTGACAACAACAGAAGCCGACAAAGATGAAGATACAGCAAACAGACACAGAACAGACAACCGGGGTGGGGGGAAGGGGAGAGAAATAAGTAAATCTTAAAAAAAAAAAAAAAAAGAGGTTTTATATTAAAAAAAAAAAAAAGTACAGTGTGTAACAAGGGTACAAGACAAAGGAATTCCTTCCCAAAGGAAGAAGCTAAAATTCCAGAAAATACCAATGAAGATCAGAATGAGGACAAACAAAACCTTTAAAAGTATGATCTTAAAAACACTCAAGGAGATGAAAGAAAATACATAGAAAGAACTAAAGGATATTAAGAAAACAATAAATACGAGAATTTTTAGAAATTTTAAAAATTAACCAAACAGAACTTCTGGAGTTAAAGATCACAATAACTGAAATGAAAATTCCCAGGAGGATTTCAGTAGAAGATTGGAGGTGGCAAAAAAAAAAAAAAAAAAAAAAAAAATCGGTGAACTCAAAGACAAGACACTTGAAATGAGTGAGGCTGAGGAACTGAAAGAACAAAGAATTATGAAAAGAATAGCTAAGACATCTCTGGGACACCAGCAATCACACCAGAAGAAAGAGAGAAAAGGGCAGAAGGAATATTCAAAGAAATAATGACAGAGAACTTCCCAAACTTAGGAAAGGACCTGAATATGCATATCTAAGTAGCTCAGAGAATATCAAACAAGATAAATGTGAAGGAAAATTCACCCTGTCATATACTGATTATAAAGAACAAGGAGAGAGTTCTGAAAGCTGCAAGAGAAAAGAAATATATTATATACAAAGGAGTCCCATTTAGATTGGGTGCAGATTTCTCACCAGAAACCATGGAGGCAAGAAGGCAGTGGGCTGAAATACTTAATACTTAAAATGCTGAAAGAAACAACTGCCAACCAAGAATTTTATATCCAGTGAGACTTTCTTTCAAAATGAGGGAAAGATTAGACATTCCCAGATCAACAAAAGCTGAGAAAGTTCATCACCACTAGACCTGTCCAAAAAGCAATGCTAAATGGAGTTCTTCAGACTGAAAAGAAAGAACACTAGACAGTGGCTAAAAGTGGAATAAAGAAATAAAGACCAGCAGTAAAGGATTTTTCTTTTGACATTTTTATTAGGGATCTCCAGGAAAGTAGACCCAACAGGATAAATATTATCAGATTTATTATGCAAATTGACTCATGCAACCATAGGGATTGGCAAATCTGAATTCCTTATGGAAGGTTCCAAGCTGGGAACTCCAATGAAGGTTTCAATGAATTCCCCAGAAATTCTTCTTTCCCACAGCTGAAGTCATCAGCTCTCCTTTTCAGGTCTTCAAATGATTGGGGAAGATTTCTGTCATTGCTGAAGGCAATTATCTTTGTTGATTGTAGAGATGTAATCAGCTATAGGTACTATCATCTGTATAATGATTTAAGACTACAACACACCCTCACAGAAATAATCAGCCAGTACTTGACAACATAACTGGAAACCACAACCTAGCCAAGTTAACACGTGAACTAAACCATCACATCATTGTATTTGGACATTAATTGCCAAGCACACTTTCATGGAGGTTTTCTCCTATGTTCCAGATACATTAAATTTTGCATTTAGGTCTTTGATGTTCTTTGAAAATATTAAGGGCTGATGCCAATGTTCAACTTTAAAAAAAATGCATATGGACAACCAAAGTTCTCAGCACTATTTGTTAAAAAGAGAGTAATTTTTTGTACCATTGTAAAATCTAACTTGACAATATTGATTTGGATCTGTTTAAAATGTTCCTAGGATTTCTATTCTATTCTTCTCATATAATTTTATATCTTTTACCAATATGACACTGCTCAGTCAGAGGTATTATCATTAGCCTTAACTTGTTTAATGTAAATCCACTTTTTTTTCCCCCAAAATGATTTGGGCTCTTCTAGTCCCATTGCCTTTACACCTAAATTTTATAATCACCTTACTGATCATACAGAAGAGTTTGTAGGATATGCACCAAGAAATTTTATAAATCTATAGATCTAATTTGGGAGATTTCGCATCTTAACTAATCCATGAGCACAGAACATATATTCATTTATGTAAATATTTTTACCTCTTTCATTAGGGTTTTGTAGTTTTCAGCAGATAGTTCCCGCACACGTTAGATTTAGAGGTCCCATTCATTTTTATTGTGCTATTGTAAATATCACTTATACTGTATTTGAAATACAACTTTGCTATGATATATGAATATGTTTGAATTTTGTGCCTTAACTCTATCTTGTAACCTTATTAAATTCACTTATAAACTTTCATGCTTTTTTCTTTTTGTAAATTCTTTGAAATTTTCTGTCTAGGCAATCACGTCAGCTGCAAATAGTTTTATTTTTTCCTTACAAAGAAAAAAAGATTATGGCCAACAGATTGTTGCTCATTAGCAAATTTTGTTGCCTACATATATGCAAGTACAAATCAAGTTGAATCTCATATTTTTTTCTTACAAAACTCTTCATTCAGCATTTGCAAGCTGCTTCACAATATTAGGCTAATATCTCACATATTTTCATTAGCAAGTTGTATTCAAAATTCTGGATTCTATGCTGAATTATGGGCTCAAGGGTTCTTGTAAAATATTTTCTAGTCTGAGTTTTCTGGTGTGAAATCCACATGATTTCCCATTTTGAGTTTAGGGTTGTTCTCTTCTCAGAGAATATTAATTTTTATTAAGGAATAAGTGATCAGTGAAGACCTTCCTTCATTCACTACCCTAAGGGTGTTTAACACAGTGTGAATCTTCACATGCCCTATAATTACTGATGTATGAACACATTTCTCATGATTTTCATTGAATAACATCTCTTGCATAAATTATGTGGTACTTTTTCAAGGAGTTTCTTCCTACTGGGTAAAGGTTTTTCTCTCCAATTTTCTGTTTTAGTGGTTATTGGTACAATGAATTTTCTTTTGCACACCAAGACTGGTGCTTGACTAAATGATATTGTATAGTGATTATGGACTATTTCTTTCTCTCTCATGGAGTTCACTAATTATATTTAAAGGATATATTACAAATTAGGCATTACCACATTGATTACAAACAGAATTTCTCTCACATATGATTTCTCTGGTTTATGAGTTAAGAGAGGTGGATGAAGATGCTTCCACTTTCATCACATTTATATTGTGAATTCTCTCAGGCCTTATATCAGACTTTGCTAGATAGACGACATTCACACATTTATCTTTCAGTATGAATTCACTTAGACTAAAGTAGTCAAAACTTCATACTCACTGATTATAAATAGTGTTTCTTTAGTGTGAGATCACTTGTGTGTTAAAGGTTAATTCTATGGCTGAAATTTCTTCTACATTCAAAACATTTAAAGTGTGAGTTTTCTCAAATCATTATGTTGTCTAAGAACAGTGACTGAAGGCTTGTCAACATCTATGACATTGTTAAGAAACAGTGTGAGTTCTTTCATGCCTTCTAAGGGCAGAATGATAAGTAAAGGCTTTCCCACATTGATGACATAGATATGGTTTCCCTTCATTGTGAATTCTCTCATGTTGTCTAAGGGTAGAACAATGAGAGAAGCCTTTCCCACATACATGGCATTTATAGAGTTTCTCTCCAGTGTGAGTCCTCTCATGTTTCCGAAGTCCAGAACTATGAGTGAAAGCTTTCCCACATCGATGACATTCATAGGGTTTTTCTCCAGTGTGAGTTATCTCATGTCGCCTAAGGGAAGAACGATGAGTGAAGGCTTTCCCACATCGATTACAATCATAGGGTCTCTCCCCAGTGTGAGTCCTCTCGTGTTTTCTAAGGTGAGAATTACAAGTGAAAGCTTTCCCACATTGATGACATTCATAGGGTTTCTCTCCAGTGTGAGTTCTCTCATGTGTTTGAAGGACAGAAAAAGAACTGAAGGCTTTCTCACACTGATGACATTTATAGGGTTTCTCTCCAGTGTGAATGAACTCATGTTGCCTAAGGGAATAACGACGAGTGAAGGTTTTCCCACATCGATGACATTCATAGGGTTTCTCTCCAATATCAGTTCCACTGTATTCTCTGAGGTCAGAGGTTTGACAAAAGTTTTTACGACTTAGATGATAGTCAGATGATCTACTTCTAGCGTGAAATTGCTTATGGTGAATAAAAGATGACTGGTTACTGAGGGCTTTTCCAAATAGTCTTTTGAAATAGGGTTTCCTTTTCATGTGAATTAGTACATCTTGAGTGACAGTGGATCTTTGAGTGACATCTTTTCGCAAATCATTATATTTAAAGAGATTCTTTCGAATGTGATATCTCTGCATGTGGGAATTAAATAAGAGATTTAAAATATTTGCCCATATACATTCATTTATGCATTTCTCTACATATGAATCCTAATCATTTAGTGAGTAGCCAATTAAAATCTTCCTCGTGTTAGTTGTATGCACATTATTCTGCATGTGCAGAGAATTTCTCTATTGTTCCTAACCCTACTACAGAGCTTTCTGTTCAATTTAAAGACTTCATGATGATTCAAAGATTAGGTATATAAGCTTTGTGTATGCAATTGTCATTTTATAAAAACTAAGAATATGGTTTTGGGGTTAAGTAAAAAAATATTTTTTCCTGGATTAGCACTTAAACCAATGAAGTACTAAACCAGAAAAACTTTCAGTAAGTTTTACTCACAGTTAGGAGATTGTACTGAATTCTTAATTTATTCTATTCCTAGGTATCTATCTGGGAGACAAGGGTTCATACCCAGTAAGCTTACCAAACACATATTGGTAGATGTGTCTTTCCTGTAGATACGTTGCATGGATGCCATTTCTTGTTTTCTACAACTACTGTCCCTGCCTGAAATAAATAAAAAAGAAAATGCTCAGGTAACATTAGAGAAATGAAATGTTGAAAAAACCCAAATACTACTCTGTCTATGTTTTAAATATTGATCCTTAGCTGGGAAAGCACATCAAATTAGGGAATACTCTAGGTCACCAACAATTACAAAAATATTTGCAATTGAAATATGAGAAAAATAAAAGAATACAGGATATTAGAGAGGAAAAATTTAACTCCAACTGAATATGAATATCCCATTTCCTAAAGCCAAAGACAGCTGAATAGAGATCAATAAGTGAATGGAATAATGCCCACAATTGAGGAAAATTTCCCCAATATGCTCCCCTACATTTCTGAAAATATAACTCACTTAAGGCAATTTGAAGGTGATAGTTCCAAGAACCTTATGCTCACTGACTATCCTCCTCCTTGTATAGAAGCACAAGTACCTAGTGCTCACCTGAAGTCTGACTTTGGAGAAATATTATTCCTTCTTCCCAAAGTTCCTCTCTTTGCTCCAAGTGAGAAAATACATCCGATTTGCAGACCTCATATCCTGTTTGTGAGAAAAAGATAAATGGACTTTTAGTTCTGTGCAGGTAAGTACATTTTCATCAAGTTCAGGGTAGGCTACTAAAGAAGAGTAAGGTAAACTTATAGGT
Source organism: Dasypus novemcinctus (assembly GCF_030445035.2). Taxonomy (NCBI): domain Eukaryota; kingdom Metazoa; phylum Chordata; class Mammalia; order Cingulata; family Dasypodidae; genus Dasypus; species Dasypus novemcinctus. The sequence continues at coordinate 7,850,807 of NC_080686.1, read as the reverse complement.
CAACCAAGGGAATAGCACCTCATTGAACACAGATCACTGACAATTCTTTACCATCAAAGGGATTAGTCTTTACCTTGTGCCCAAATACAGTGAAGAGCTCTGGTTGATGATGCCCAGAAAGACTGAAAATTCTCTTTATTTTCTATCAGGGAGAAATTCCGTGTATGAACAGCAGTTGAATATTATTTTCTAAAATAATCCAATAAACATACACTCCACCAGAACAATCTATGCTCTTTTTGAAAAAGAATATGCTTTTTTTTTTTTTTTTTTTTTACTGTATTCTGAAGCACAGTCCTCAGAATAGTATAATTATTTAGGAAATATTTAATCCATTTCTTTAGCCTTATAGAAAATAGCCATAGAGTTCCTTGCACTGTTCTGAGTGCTAGAGATTGAGTAGGAAGAAAGACACAAAAGTGTGCTTAAAAAGATGACATTCTAATTGGGAGAAAAACTAGATATATATAATAATTAAAGAAACAAATTTCTTTTAGGTAACTGTTCATGTTATAAAATATCATAAAATACATTAAGTATAAAAATATAAAAAGGAATATAAAATAGAGAAAAACTGTTCTAGATTTTTACTGAATAAATAAGAGATTAGATGATAGATAAAAATTTTGAGACACTCACCCACTTGGACGAGATGATTGATATTCTCCAGCATCACATCTCTGAACAGCCTTCTCTGAGATGTATCCAGGAGAGCCCACTCTTCTTGAGAAAAGTCTATAGCAACATCTTTGAAGGTCACTGATGCCTAAAACATGGACATTTGGGTTCAGAGTGGGCCATAACTATTAACAATGTCCAAAGTAGGATGACTGAGATGACAGCACCTAACAGGGATTGTGTAGAGAAATCTCAAACTGTCTTTGGGATTGCAATCTGATCATTCATAGTGATTAACTCCATCTAAATTTCATGTACACTTAGACACATATGCAAAATGAACACTTAAAACTTCTTTATAAAGGAATAGGAATATCACATGACATGGTGTGATATGAGCTGGAAATTCCCCAATAAACTGGAAATAATGACCTACAGATACTGACTATACAATTTGCCCTTGAGCATTCATAACTAAGACACTCTTCTCTACCAATTTCATATAAATTTACAGACTCATCATCAGGAAAGAAAAATTAATGATAAGCCTGTTGTAAACCATGAATACAATTATTCTCCAAGATGACTTCAAATTCCCCTCATCTATAAAGTCACTTAACAAATTGTTAGTAGTTTTGAGCAATCAAATGAGTAGTGTGTAAAGTACTTCCTATCTAAACACAAGTTATTTGTATATTATTCATTAAAATGGCAAAGAATCTTGCAGCAAAGGTAAGCATGCTGCAGAACTAAACAGATTTCATTTAAAAACTTGAGATTGGTGGGTGCTACCTCATGCAACTCTACATAATTCAGGTGCTCATCATAATATATACATACAATGGGTCACCAGCACACACAATTGATCCCTAGATTGCTATACCAAAGGGTGGTCCTAGCCTGCCCATTCTAGTGGTATAAGATCTCCCATTCTCAACTTTCCCTGGGACTCAAAACACAAGTTTTCATAGTCTCTCTTATATTTTTATCATATGTTCAAGAGTCAAAGAAGACTCAATCACTTCTGGTCTCTCATATTCTTAAAAGGTCTACAGGGTCATAAATTTCCCCCTACCCACTATACTACTCCTCCTGAATGAACAGCTAAAATTAAAGAAACTAAACCCCCAATTCATTGCTTCCATTTATAAAATTTGAATAAAGGTTATTGACAAAAATGGAAATTGGGCAATTAGGGACAAGTGTGAAGAGAAGAATTTTGGTTATCATTTTTAAAGCTTTCAAAATGTGCTACTACATTCTGTCAAAGCATTTACATTTTTAATATTGGAAAAAATTAATTAATCTTCATTTCCTTCAATTAACTAGTTCTCTCTTTTATTCATCTCAACAATGAACAGCCCTCCCACCTAGTACCTGTCTGTAATAATCGACTGACAAAACTCATCTGCTGGGGAGCAGGTATAGTGAAGTGGTGAGCTCCTACTTCCCATGCATAAGGTCCCAGTTTCAATCCCCCGTACCTCCTAAAAAATAATAATAATAAATAATAAAAATAAAAACTCATTTGCTGAAACATCAGCTCCCTACTGGGCGGTAAACTTTTGCTCTTTTTATGTCTATTACCCAAGTTCACCACACGCCAAAGCCAACTGGAAGCATTAATATAAACAGTGAGTGCATATTTGTTCGATAAAACCACAGGCTAGAAGAGAAAAAGAAAACCTCTCTCATCTCCACAGTGAATGTACAGCCTTAAATAGAGGCTGCAACAAATCAGTATAAAGTTGGAAAGGGAATTACTTATTGATGTACTCTTAACCTACCACAATCATCCCAGACATCTAGATAAACTTAACTAGAGCTCAGAACCTTGAATATTTCCTGAGTGTGCTAAGGACATCCATGACAACAGAAGGAACCCACTCTCTACTTGAAACAGGTGTAATTTCAGTTGAAAAAAGAATTCCCTACTCACCATTGTCAACAGCTCAGCTGACAACTGTCTTCCTCTAGGTTTTCACACATAATCAGAAAAGCAGTAGGGATTCAAAGCTGAGAATGGAGAAAGACGCCATGAGATTCCAGATTTGTCCACAATTTCCTGACCCACTTGTCACAATTGCCTGACCCAAACCTTTACCTGGGAATAACCCCAGCACTATAATGGAAATGTGAACTGTGATCCAAGAGAAATACTAATCAGGTTAATGAAGAAGATATGAATACTTTCATTGTAGAGATAAGGACATGAAAAATATTTAATTTTCACTTTTTAAATTAGAGCAGTTTTAAGTTTAAGAAAAATGATGCAGAAAGTACAGCATTCCCATAATCTTCTTTGCCTTAGTGTTAACTTTTGATATAATTGGTGAAACAATATTATAATTATATACTATTAAGTAGTCCTTAGTTTACATTAGGATTCACTGTCTTGTACAGGTCTATGGTTTATTAAGAGTTTTATTCTGGGAACATATAGATACCTGAAATTTCCCACTTTAATCACTTTCAAATATACAATTTACTACTATTCATTACCAAAATTTTTCCATCAGTCCAAATAGAAATTCTGTACTAAATATTAACTCACCACCCCAGTGCTTGGTAAACTGTATTCTAATTTCTGACTTGATGGGTTTGTATATTCTGATTATTTCTTATATGTAAAATCATAATATTTTGCCTTATGTGTCATTCCAAGAAAAATTAACACCAGTTCTGCTCGACCTCTTGCAAAACAAATTGAAAAGGAGGCAACATTGACTGACTGATTCTATGAGGCCAACACTGACCTAACAACAAAGGCAGATAATGATACCACTGGAAATGAAAATTGCAAATCAGTATCCTTAATGAATATAGCTGCAAAAAAATCCTCAACAAAATCCTAGCAAACTTGATCCAGCAGCACATTAAAAGAATTATATGCCATGATCCAGTAGGATATGTCCCAGATATGCAAGGGTGGTTTAAAAATAAGGAAACCAATTAATATAATAAACCACGTTAATGAAGGAGAGGAAAATGCATGATCATCCCAATTGATACAGAAAAGACATCTGACAAAATCCAGAACTCCTTGTTGCTAAAAACACTCAGAAGACTAGGAAGAGAAGGAATGTGACGGTCTGAAGTTTCTGAATTCCAGTAAAGATCATGTCCTTTGAATTAATCAATTCCTGTGGGCGTGGTACAATTTGACTGCATTAGATTCAGTTAAGGGACCTTTTGATTGGAACACATCAGTGAGGTATAACCCAGGTTGGGCCTCCACCCTCTTGCTATAGTCTTATATAAACCAAGAACTGAAAACAAAGAAACAGAGAAAGGGAGCTCTGCCATTCTGACCCTGCCATGTGAGGGAGAGGACTCCAGGTTCGCCTACAGCTGCAGAAAGACAGAGAAGCCCCAAGAAGCTCAAGGAGACAAGGCCAGCGAGAGATGCCTGGCCATCTACAGCAGAGCTCTGGATGAAAGGAGAGAGAAACTGGCAGACCCACCATCTTGCCTTGCCATGTAGCAGGACTCCAGGATCTTCTAGCAGCCAACCCTTGCTGAGGAAGCATCTCTAATGGTGCCTTGATTTGGACATTTCATGGCCTTGGAACTGTAAGCTTTTATCCTAAATAAAATTCCCACTACCCTTTTGGTATATTGCATTGGCAGCCTTTGGCAAACTAAGACAAAGGAACCACCCTCAACAGGATAAAGGCAAATATGTAACACCCACAGCTAACACCATACTCAGTGGCAAAAGACTGAAAGCTTTCCCCTAAGATCAGGAACAAAATAAGAATGCCCATTGTCATCACTGTCATTCATTGTAGTGATAGTTCTACCAAGAGTAATTATGCAAGAAAAATAAATAAATAAAAGGCATTAAATTGGAAAAGAAGTAAAACTTTCCTATGTGCAGATAACATGATCATAATTACTCAGTTTTATATATTAAGTAGCTCACAGTATTCAGAGATTTTCAATTCCTCCCTGATTCAGAAACAGGAATTCTTGACTCATGTCACATCTGGAATTGGGTCTCTACCTCCAGATACATTCCTCTTGAATTTCTCAGGTATAATTATTATTGAACCAGTACTAACTGGTTCTTCAAAATCCAATTCACTCCTCTGGACTTTCACTCTCTTCTTGCTCTACCCTGTAGCTACCATTCTAGGTACACTTGCCCTAAGTCATCTTGGTTCTTCCACTTGGGATGTCTACAACTATGACTCCCTTAACACTAAGTTCAAGCTCTCCCTTGAATAATCTTGAATACTAACCAGCTTAAGAATATATGTTATTATAAGGCCGATCAATTAAAAAACTTGCTTCACTTGGAAGGACCAATGACTTCCACCCTACAAATTTAACCCTGAAAGCCCTCTGAAATAGAAAATAGCAGAAGAGCATATGTCCATATGTTATTATCATGTCCCAAAATTCCTATAGGATTAGAAGGCCCTGAAGATAGAGAATGAAGGGATTTGGGGGAAAATCTACTTGTTTGATCTCATATTATAGGAAAGTAGTAGCTGAAATCTTGTTTTAGTAGCTTAGGCTCCTCAAGGAAATACCATGAAGGGTCAACTGAAAACAATGAGAATATTTTAGTTTATGATTTTGAAGCTAAAAGAAATGCCAAATCAAGGCCTTAAAGTGATACTTTCCCTCCACAGACTTGTATTCTGGGACTGGCTGCCAGCAGTCCTTGGCTCCTCTGCCACATGGTAAAGCATGTGATAGTGTATCTCCAGGTCCCTCCCTTCTCTTCTGGGTTCCATCAAATTTTAGCTTCTTGCTTCCAAGGCTTTCTCTCCCTCTGTCTGTAATTCATGTTCTTAAAAAGGACTCCAGGGGAGTGGACGTAACTCAAGCAGTTGAGCACTTACCTCCCACATGGGAGGACCAAGGTTCAGTTCCCAGTACCTCCTAAAGACGACAAAACAAAACAATGAGCAGACAACGAGCAGGCATAAAACAGAAACAACAAGCAGACAATGACAAAAACAACAATGAGCAGATGAGTAAAAACAAGCAGACAACGAGCAAAAAACAATGAGCAGACAAGAAGCAAAAACAAATGAGCAGGGAGAGGATGTGAATCAAGCAGTTGAGTGCCTGCCTCCCACACAGGATGTCCTGGGTTTGGTCTTGGGTACTCCTACAGAAATACAAACAGACAATGAGCAGACATCAAGTGCAAAACAATGAGCAAACAATGAACAAAAATAACAAGCAAATAGATGAGGGAGCTATCTCAGGGGGGGAAAAAAGGACTCCAGTAATAGGATTAAGACCCATCTTAAGTGAGATGAGACACACCTTAACTAAAGTAACCTCATCCAATGGTCCTACTTACAATGGAGTCAAACCTACAGAAATGGATTAGATTTAATAACACGTTTTTCTGAGCTACATCCAGTTTCAAACCACTATACTTGTATTATATTAATCATCAGTAGCAGTAACATCCCTGGAAATCTTAATTAGTACATGCAGAAGAATTTCTATATTGTAAAATGTACCCTAAACCATTTTTAATAATTTCACACAATTCCAGGTTAAATAAAAATGCATCAAAAATAGAAGATTAACTTGCTCTTTTGAAAAAAAAATTGTATTTAAATGTGCTTTGAGACTTACATATTTATTTAATCTTCATACTAACTGGAAAGTCAATTTACCATTTTAATAAATGGTATGGTTTTAATAAATGGTATGGTACAAACAAAGGTTCAGAATGATTAATATATGAAAATATATGGATTAAAAAACATATGGTTATAGTTGGAATTTTCTTTGCCTATCTCCCGTGTTCAAGCTCCTTAAGAGTTTTACATGTCACACTTATGTTTTACCAGGAATGTCTCCTCTCATTTCAATAAGAGTTCCCATGTTCTAGAATTCCTGTTACTATAGTCTGTTCATACATTACTTCCCATGCCTTGGGTAGGTAGGAGAAGTCCCTAGCACTGCACTGAATCCACTTTCCAAATACCAGCTTCACCATACCTAAGGTTCACTGCCCATTGTAATCCACACTTACTCATTTCAACATATACTTACTGAGGGAACTTCCAGGAAGATGGGTGGGGAGCTTTAGGACTCACTCCTCCAAAACAGGCAGGAACTATCTAAAATTACTCTTCTGGGGTCCCAGAAGTCAGGAGAACATTGCACAGCATCCAGAAGGAAGTGGAAGGAAGAGGCTGAGAAAACTGTGGTAAAGAACTATGAGTGGGAAGTGGATGTGGCTCAAGTGATAGGGCTTCCACATACCATATGGCAGCACCCAGGTTCGATCCCTGGGGCCTCCTGGTAAAAAAGAAAAAAGAGAAAGGGTGCCTGTGTGGTGAGCCGAGTGCCCGTGTGGTGAGCTGAATGCCTGTGTGGTCAGCCAGTGTCCACAAAAGTGAGTTACACAGCAAGATGATGATGCAACAGAGGAGAGACGAGGGGGAGAGTCAAGGTGAAACGCAGCAGAAACCAGGAACTGAGGAGGTGCAGGTGACAGGGAACCTCTCTCCACATCAGAGATCCCCAGGATCAAATCCTGGTGAATCCCAGAGGAGAAAAAAAAAAAAAGAACTATGGGTAGCTTATGCTACATGGAAGCCAGTGCCCATCCCCTACTTTTGAGGCAGCCATTAAGGGGTTTGGTCCCAGGTGGGCTGCTGCAGATGCAAAGGTAAGTGAAGGCTCTGTTCCCCAAGAACAGGGAGGGCAATGATCAGGGCTTTTGATCAGCAAATTAGAATTGCTGGGTGAACTGGGCACAGAGCTGCTCTTTCAGCCTGCCCAGACAGAGATGGCAGCAGTCACTGTTTAAACCCCTCTACCCAACAGGGACAGACCGTGGAGTCTTAAAGACACAGAGAACAGTTTGCTGAACAGCACCACCAGCTGGGCAGGCCAAGAAAACACAGTTTCAGGGAGTCATCATAAAGGACTCAAACATCTTTCCTGAAATAGATGGCCCTACAATAATAGTTGGAGACGTGAATGCACTACTCTAATCAATAGATAAAGAGAGGATCAATAAGTAAACATAGAACTTGAATAATCTGATAAATGAACTCGGCCTAATAGACATATACAGAAAACTGTACTCCCACACAGCAGTATACATAATGTTCTCAAGAGCTCATGTATCATTCTCCACAACAGACCACATATTGGGTAACAAAACAAGTCCCAATAAATTTTAAATGATTGAAATTATAGAAAGGGACATCTTTGACTGTAATGGAATGAGGCTAGAAGTCAACGAGAGGCAGAAAACTGAAAAATTCACAAATATATGGGAGTTAAGCCATATACTTTTAAACAAACAGTAGGTTGAAGAAGAAATTGCAAGAGATTTGGAAAATATCTCAAAATGAATGAAAGCACATCTCAAAAATTATGCGGTGCAGCAAAGCCAGTGCTAAGAGGAAAATCCATAGCCCTAAACACCTACATTAAAAAAGAAGAGATAGTACACAAGGATGGATATAAAACATGTAATATTACATCAAAAACATATAGGGGACGACAGACTAATAATGTAAATCATAATGTAAAACATAGGATAACTAAAAATTTAGAAAACTGTATAGTCTAAAGTATAAACCACAATGTAAACACAAATGTTACCTTGTTTGAAAGCTATTGTCTCAATATCTGTACATCAGTTTCAGTAAATATGATATGAATAAGTTAAAAGATTATCGCTGTGGAAGGGAAAAGGTTTTATATTGGATATGTGGGAGTACTGTATATTGTATATTTGAATTACTGTGATCTATGCTCTTGTGAAGAGAAGCTCAATAATTAGGAAAAAAGAAAAGAAAAAGATAGGATGTAGAATTTTTCCAAATCGATATGTATTCTATATCTAACCTTTAAACTTATCGCTATATTCCATTTTACTATTAAGGGAACCTGGCATTATATTGGGCTTGACTTTTCAGGAAGTTTTAGATCACAGAGTGGTTCAACAATGACAGTGGAGGAATACTGGTATGGGATGTTATTGACAGGGGACATATGGTTGACAGGGAGTTATACAGGGCATGTGTCCAGGGTGCAAGGAAATGTTTGGATATACTCATAGTGGAAACAATTAAAAACAACAGCTGGGGGGGTACTGGGTTCCTGGCCGGGGGTGGGGGGGGCTCTGTCATGGTCCCTAGGGGAGTAGCAGCAGTCCCCTGGGTGCAACGGCAAGGACCAGGAAGGAATGAGGGTCCAACAGTGAGCCCCTGATACTAATGACTATGCTTGTGAGCCTATATACCTGAAATAAGAACGAGGCTAGAGCAGCACTGTGCCTAAGAGTTCCCTCCTGACAGCCTCCATGTTACTCAAATGTGGTCAGTCTCGAAGCCAAACTCAGCATGTAAATGCGCTGCCTTCCCCCCAGTGTGGGACATGACACCCAGGGATGAGCCTCCCTGGCACCGAGGGATCACTACCAAGTACCAGCTGATGACGTAACTAGAAAATGACCTTAAATTAAAGGTTCAAAACGGACCAGCGGAATATCCCTGTCTACATATAATAACAGGAGTTAAAAATGCTGTTTGACCTAAAGTAAGGGGGAAATAGAAAGGACAAATGAGTTTATATGGCTATGACTCTCTAAAAAAGAGTCTGGAGGTTGTCAGAATGATTGCCCTTATGCACACCTGAGCAGAGTCTCAGAGACAGATAAAGTAGATACTACCCCAGGTATTGGTTCTTTTGAGGGCTAAAGAGACCCAGAGGTTCTATGGTCATGGCAGATGGAGTTCACTGCCATGTCAGTTGGCCCCTCTTTGGAGTTGGTGTTTCTGCGTGATGGAGCTGGACTCAGATATGATCTCTTTTCACAAGCCTTTCCTGCTACTTTACTGGAATTGTAGTTGGTGCTGGGGTTTAAGATATATCTAGGGGATCTGAATCTCTGGACTGACAATATGATAGCCAGGCCCTGAGCCTGCCCTCAGCTCCTACACTCTGATTTATTGGACTTACCCCACTCAGCTAACATAGAGTTGAAGAAGGTCAACCACCACACCATGGAGCCTAGAGTGCCTACAACTGAAAGCAGGAGGATTGCATCCAGTATCCATGTGGAATCTAAGCCCCCTCTTGACATAGATGTGGAATGGACACAACCAAGCCAAGGTCCACAGGAAGGAGGAATACAGTAAGGATTAGACTGGACTTAATGATATTCTATTCATCAACTATTGTGGTTAATAATTGAGAAAATGTGGCATTGGTGTGGAAAAAGTGGCCATGATGGCTGATGGGTGTAGGGAATGGGAGGAGGAGACGAGATGTGGAGGCATTTTCGGGACTTGGAGTTGCCCTGGGTGGTGCTGCAGGGACAATTACCGGACATTGTATGTCCTCCCATGGCCCACTGGATGAAACGTGGGAGAGTGTGGGCTATGGTATGCACCATTGGCCATGGGGTGCAGCGATGCCCAGAGATGTACTCACCAAATGCAATGGATGTGTTATGATGATGGGGGAGAGTGTTACTGTGGGGACGTGGTGGGGTAGGGGTGGTGGGGGTGAATGGGGACCTCATATTTTTTTAATGTAATGTTTTTTTAAAAAATGAATAAATAAAATAAAATAAAAAAAAGAAGAGATAAAGCCAAATCCCACACCTGAAAGAACTAGAAAAAGAACAGCAATCTAATGCCAAAGCAAGAAGAAGAAAGAGCAAAGAATAAAACAGAAATAAATGAATTTAAGAAACAAAAAACAATAGACAATTTAAAAAAATCAAAAGTTGGTTCTCAGAGAAGATCAATAGAATTGACAGACTCTTGGGGAACAGGTGTGGCTCAAGTGGTTGAGAGCCCGTCTCCCAAACGGGAGGTCCTGGGTTTAGCTCCTGGTACCTCCTGAGGAAACAAAAAAACAAAATAACAAGTAAGACAGATGAAAAAGCCAACTCAGGGAAGCCAATGTGGCTCAGTGTTTGAGTGCCAGCTTCCCACATACAAGGTCCCAGGTTCAATCCCCAGTTCACAGTGCCGCAAAAGAAAAGAAAAAATAAAGACAAACCCTTAGCTACAATAACAAAGGAAAAAAATGGATTACGCAAATAAATAAGAAACGAGAGTGGCCACTACTGACCTCTCAGAAATAAAAAGGATCATAAGGTTCTATGAACAACAAAGCAGAAAACCAGATGAAATGGGCAAATTCTTAGACATACACAAACAACCTACACTGATCTTAGAAGAAAGAGAAGACCTCATGAGATAAATTACAAGTAAAGAAATTGAATCTGTCATCAAAACCTCCCGAAAAAGAAATGCACAGGACCAGTTGGCTTCAGAGGTAAATTCTACCAATCATTATGAGATTTAATACCAATCCTGCTCAAACTCTTCTAAAAATTGAGGAGAAAGGAATACTACCTACCTCATTCTATGAAGCCAACATCACACTAAGACCATTGCCAGATAAATATACTATAAAGAAATTACAGATAAACTTCTCTAACAAATATAGATGCAAAAATGCTCAACAAAATACTTGTAAATCAAATCCAACAGCACATTAAAAGAATTATACACCATGATCAAGTAGGTTTTATCCCAGGGATGCAAGGGTGGTTCAACACAAGAACAACTATAAATGCAATACACCTCATTAACAAATCAAAAGGGAAAAACCTCTATGATCATATCAATTGACAAAGAAAAGTCATTTGACAAAATCGAGCATCCCTTCTTGATAAATACACTTCAAAGGACAGGAATAGAAAGGAAGCAACTTGATAAAGGGTGTATATGAAAAACTCACAGCTAACATCATAAACTGGTGAAAGACTGAAAGCTTTCCTTCTAAGTTCAGGAATAAGACAAGGATACCCACTGTCATCACTGTTGTTCAACATTGTGCTATAAATTCTACCTTGAGCAGTCAGGTAAGAAAAAGAAAAGGCATCCAAATTGTAAAGGAAGAAATAAAACTTTCTCTAACTGCAAGTTACATGATCCTATATATAGAAAGTCATGAAAAATCTACAACAAAGCTATAGAACTAATAAACAAGTTCACCAAAGTGGCAGGCTACAAGATCAATATGCAAAAATCAGCAGTTTCTATACACTATAATGAGCAATGTCAGGAAGAAATCAAGAAAAAATTTCAAGTCACAGTATCAATTAAAAGACCAAATATCAGGAATTAACTTAACCAATGATGGATTTTTATGCAAAAACTAAAAAACACTGCTAAAAGAAATCCAAGAAGACCCAAATGAATGATCATGGATTTGAAGACTACATATCATTAAGATGTCAATCTTCCCCAAACTCATTTACAGATTCACTACAATCTCAATCAAAATTTAAACAGGGAGCATATGTAGCTCAAGTGGTTGAGTGCCTACTTCCCATGTATGGGTTCCTGGGTTTGACCTTCACTACCTCCCAAAAATAAGCAAACAAAAAGGCCAACTCTCATTGGGGAGTGGATGTGGATCAGTGGTTGAGTGCCTGCTTCCCCATGTGCAAGGTCCTGGGTTCACTCCCTGGTACCTCCTGAAAAAAAAAAAAGAATTAAAAAAAATAATGCAAAGTAGTTGCAGAAATGGAAAAGCAAACTGTCAAATTTACTTGTAGGAGTAAGGGGCACTGTATAGCTAGAAACCTTCAAAAAGAAGAACAAAGTTGGAGGAATCACACTTCCTGATTTTCAAAGCATATTACAAAGCTACAGTGGTCAAAAGAGCATGATACTGGCAGAAAGATAGATATACTGACCAAAGCAATTGAACTGAGATTTCAGAAACAGACAGCCAGATCTATGGCCAATTGATATTTGACAAGGCTGCTAAAAGAATGAAAGAGGACCCCTCGATCTCACACCTTATATAAAAATTAACTCAAAGTGGATCAGAGACCTATAGAAAAGAACTAGGACAATAAAACTCCTACATGACAATGTAGGGAGTCATCTTCAAGATTTTGTGGTAGGCTAATGGTTTCTTAGACTTTACACCCAAAGCACAAGCAATGAAAGAAAAAAAAAAAGATAAATGGGACCTTCTCGAAATTAAAAACTTTTGTGCTTTCAAAGGACTTTGTCAAGGAACTGAAAAGGCAACTTATTTAATGGGAGAAAATATTTGGAAATCACATACTCAGTATATATCCAGGATACATAACAAATTCTTTCAACTCAACAATAAAAAGACAAATAATCAAATTTTAAAATGGACAAGAGACTTGAACAAATATTTTTACAAAAAGGAAATACATACAGCTAAATAGCACATGAAAGGATGCTCAACATCACCAGCTATTAGGGAAATGCCAAACAAAACCACCATGAGATGTCATTTCACACCCAATAGAATGGCCACTATTGAAAAAACAGAAAACTACACATCTTGGAGAGGATCTGGAGAAACAGGAACATTCATTCACTCCTGATGGGATATAAAATGGTTCAGCCACTGTGAAAGACAGTTTGGCCATTCCTTAGGAAGTTAAGCATAGAATTGCCATACAATCCTGCAATCCTGTTACTAGGTACATACCTAGAAGAACAGAAAGCAGGGAATTGAAGACATTTGCACACTGATGTTCACAGCGGCAATATTTACAAATGCCAAAAGATGGAGGCTATGCAAGTTTCTATCAATGGATGAATGGATAAACAAAATGTAGGTATAGTCATACAGTGGAGTATTATTCATTTGTAGGACAAAATTATGCATATGATAACATAAGTAAACATTAAGGAATGACATTGAATGAAATAAGCCAGATACAAAGGGACAAATATTATACTATCTCACTGATATGAACTAATTAGAATAAGCAAAATCATTGAGTTATTCTATAACCTATAGAATATAGGTTACCAGGTGACAGAATGTGGGTAGAGAATGGGGAGCTGATGCTTAACATGTACAGAATTTCTAATTAGGTTGTTTGTAAATATTTGGAAATAATGGTGATGGTAGCACATTATTGGAAGTGTACTTAACAGTGCTGAGTAATATTTGTAAGTTTGGTTGAAAGGGGAAGTTTTGGGTCATGCATGTTACCAGAAGGAAAGTTAGACAACAAAACATGGAACTGTGTAACATAGTGAATCCTATTGTGAACAATGGACTGTGGTTAATAATACAAATATAAGAATGTTCTTTCGTGAATTATAACAAATGTATGACACTATAACAAAGTGTTAACAATGGAGTGGTGATATATGAAGGAAAATAGACCTAATGTAAACATGGACCATAGTTAACAGTAATATTTTAATATTTTCACCGACTATAATAACGGTACTACACTAATGCAAAGTGTCAACAATAGAAGGGGATATGGGAACATTGTATTTTTTTGCATGACTTTTCTGTAAACCTATAACTTCTCTAATTAAAAAAGAAATGAAGAAGCAACTGAGTGGATTCATTAAAATAGAGGTAACCAGTCTCTCAAGGGTAGTGGATTGAACTGGAAACAGTTTAAACCGTATCAGAAAAACCGTATCAGAGTGCATGGAGAAAAAAAATGAGAAAATTTAAAATTTAAGTACCTAACAGAGTGTACAAATAACTTTACTGTCTTCTCAATAAGAACTGAAATTTATATTTGAGTGGAATTCAAGTTCATTTCATATTAATAAATTCCTTGTCTTTAGTGAAATATTTTCACCTAAATACAATTGCAATTAATAGAAAAATGTTTGATAAATGCTCATCTATGCTAATATACAAGAAGTTAGTTTTCTTTTTATTAAAAATACATGCAATGTTTGTGTTTATGACTATTTATATATTTCAGTGTAGGAATTTTCCATACAGCAACACATATTCTAGGAAAATGGCTCTCAAATGCCTCTGTGCAGTTTTTTTAAAAGATTTATTTTTTATTTATTTCTCTCCCCTTCCCTACCTCCCCGCCGCAGCTGTCTGCTCTGTGTCCATTTGCTGTGTGTTCTTCTGTGTCCGCTTATATTCTTGTCAGCGGCACCCGGAATCTGTGTCTCTTTTTGTTGCGTCATCTTGCTGCGTCAGCTCTCCGTGTATGCGGCGCCACCCTGGGCAGGCTGCACTTTTTGTGCACTGGGCGGCTCTCCTTACGGGGTATACTCCTTGCGCGTGGGCTCCCCTATGTGGGGGACACCCCTGTGTGGCACAGCACTCCTTGCGCGCATCAGCACTGCACGTGGCCAGCTCATCACATGGGTCAGGAGGCCCTGGCTTTGAACCTTTGACCTCCCAACTGGTAAGCGGACACCCTATCCATTGGGCCAAATCCGCTTCCCATGCCTCTGTGCATTGAAATTAGGTTGGAGCTTAAAGGATATTCTAATGCCTGGGTCTCAACATGAGCTTAAAATTTAATTGTTAGTGGATGTAGCTTGGGTATTCACAGTTTGAAAAGTCCTCAGATGATTTCAACAGCCATCAAAGTTTGAGGACCACTTCTCCAAGGAGAACAGAATCCAAACAGGGCCTTGGTACTTGTACAAATACAAAAATTGTTTCTTAATGTCACAAAATGTACACACAAAATGAACCATTAAACTCCTGGAAGAAAACGGGGAAAACTTCATAACTGTGGATTTGATAGTGATTTCTTAGATAGAACAAAACCACAAGCAGCAAAAGAAAAAAATAGATAAAATTGACACTGTCCAAATTTTAAATTTTGTACATCAAGGAACAGTATCAAGAAGGTAAAAAGAAAACTAAGAAAATGGAAGGAAATAATCTCAAACCACATATCTGATAAGGGTTTACTATCCAGATTATATAAATTATATAACTCAACAAGAAAGAGACCAATAACCCAATTTAAAAAATGGTCAAATGAGTTGAATACACATTTTTCTAAAGAAGATAATAAGTGTGCCAAAAAAGCAAATCAAAAGATGCTCTGTGTCATTGCTCAACAGGGAAATGCAAATCAAAGCAACAAGATACCACATCCCATGCACTATAAAGCTATTTTTTTTTTAAAAAAAGCAGAAAATAATAATTGTAGGCAAGTATGCAGAAAAAGAGGAACACTTATATATTGTTGGTAGCACTGTGGAACAGTATAACTGCTGTGGAAATCAGGATGGCAGTTTGTCGGAATATTTAAAATAAAATTGCCATATGACCCGGCAATACAACTTCTTGGTATATACCTAAAAGAACTGAAGGCAAAAATTTGAGCATATAGTTGTACACCAATACGATTTACAATAGCACTATTCAAAATAGCCAAAAGGTGGAAGCAAACCAAGTGTTCATCAATAGAGGAAAGGATAAATAAAATGTGATATATACCTATGTGATAGACTGAGGCTTTCACAAACCCCTGAAAAACCATGTCCTCAGGGCTAGACCATTTCTGGAGCATGAACCTATTGTGGGGAGGACTTTTTGAATCAGTTACTTCAATTAAGGAATGGCCAGGGTGAGTCTTAATCCTCTTACTGGAGTCCTTTAAAAATGGGATGAATACACAGAGAGAAATCCTCAGAAAGTCAAAGAGAACACCACAGAACCAAGAAGCTGAAAGCGGGAAATGGACTTGGCCCAGTGGTTAGGGCGTCCGTCTACCACATGGGAGGTCCGTGGGTCAAACCCCGGGCCTCCTTGACCGGTGTAGAGCTGGCCCATGCGCAGTGCTGATGCGTGCAAGGAGTGCCCTGCCACACAGGGGTGTCCCCCGCATAGGGGAGCCCCACGCGCAAGGAGTGCGCCCCGCAAGGAGAGCCGCCCAGTGCGAAAGAAAGTGCAGCCTGCCGAGGAATGGCGCCGCCCACACTTCCCCTGCCACTGACCACAACAGAAGAGGACAAAGAAACAAGATGCAGCAAATAGACACAGAGAACAGACAACCGGGGGAGGGGGGGAATTAAATAAAATAAATAAATAAATCTTTAAAAAAAAAAAGCTGAAAGCAACAAAACCCAGGAGAAAAGGTGGAGACCAACAGACAGATGCCACCATGTGACAGTGGAGCTCATGATTGCCAACAGCCAGTCTTTGGGGAGAAAATATCACTTGACACTTTGATGTGGACATTCTGATGACCTGAAAACTGTGAGTTAATAAGTGCCACTGTAAAATCCAACAGATTTCTGGGATATGCTTTTGGCAGCTTAGTAAACTAAAACAAATTTCAGTTACTGGAAAGGGGAGTGCTGTGATTACAAATGCCAAAAATGTAGGTAACGTTTCATAAATGGGTAAGGCGTAGATTTTGGAAGAACTGTGAGGTGATTGATAGAAAAGGCTTAGTTTGCTTTGAAAACATTGTTGGTAGAAATATGGATGCTAAAAGTATTTCTGATAAAGCTTTAGAAATGATGAATGTGTCACTGCAAACTAGAAGAAAGGCAACCCTTGTTTTAAAGTGACAGAGAACTTGGCACAATTGTGTTCTGATATGAAGTGGAAGGCAGAACTTGCAAATGATGAGCTTGGCTATTTACCTGAGGAGATTTCCAAACTAAATGTGGAAAGTGTGGCCTGATTTCTCCTTGCAGTTTATAGTAAAATGCAAGAGGCAAGAGATAAGCTGAAAACTTAACTCTTGGGTACAAAGGAAATCAGAAATTGATGGTTTCAAAAATTCTGAGCTTCCAGAAAACAAGTCCCCAGAGAATAGTGCCCTGTGTGATGATTTAACTGAACATAGAAGCAAGAGGCTCTTTCCTTGCAAGTCAAGACTGGACATGCAGTTATCCAGAAAGGATTTGTGGAAGGTCTTACAGTCTGACAGTTGAGAACCCTCATGTGTTACATGAGGAACTTACAAATTTGTGATATCTGTTTGAACAGAACCACTGCTAGCCTGGACTAAAGGGATAGGAAAGGGAAGACTGAAGGAAAAATGACCAAGGTAGCTGAGGTCTTGACTGAAGACATCTTCTCTGGCCAAGACAGCTAGCCCACACAAATGTGTGGAAAAGGTAAATATGCCCTAACAGGTGACAAGGGTGGGCCTTTCATCCCATTGTTCAGGAAGAGTGCTGCCACCCCAGTCTTTGAAGAGGCAGAGCACATTCCCCAGGGATTAGGGAGAGTCTGGCCACCATCCCACTATTGTGAGAGTCTTGACTCTGTTCCAGGGACTGCAGAGAGTCTGGCCATCAACCCAGTGCCTTCAGAGGTTGTACCTAGAGTTCAGCTACCACACCAATGCTGCTTGATGAGGGTGCAGCTGAGAGCACAGCTGCTAGACAAGCAACTTGCAAAGTGTAGGGCTGCTGCTCCATCAGGCTCAGAGGAGAATTCCATAGATAACTCCCAAACCTTCAAATCTAATGGAATATGCCCTGCAGTTTTTCAGAACTGTTTGGGACCCATGACCCCTGTTTTCCTTCCAATTTCTCCCTATAGTAATGGGAGTATTTATTCTATGACTGTTCTTCCTTTGTATACTGGAAACACATAACTTGTCCTAAGTTTAACACAGTCACAGCCAAAGGCGAATTCTGACCCAGGACAGACCAAAACCATAAATGATTTTGATGAGACTTTGTACTTTTTTTTACTGAAATGATTTGAAATTTTAAAATATTATGAAGGAATGAAAATATTTGCATGTGGAAAGAACAGGTCTGTTTGGGGTCCAGAGGGTAGAGTGTGGTAATTTGAGGTTTATATGGACCCCAGAAAAATTATGTCCTTAGGGCTAGTCCATTTCTGGAGTATGAACCTATTGTAGGTAGGACCTTTTGATTAGGTTACTTCAACTTCAGAATAGTCAGCGTGGGTATTAATCCTCTTACTGAAGTCCTTTAAAAGTGGGATGAATACACAGAGAAAAACTCACAGATGCTGAGAGAGAAAGTCACAGGACCAAGAAGCGGAAGGCAACAAAACCCATGAAAGGAGGTTAAGACTGGCAGATGCTGCCATGTGACAGAAGAATTCAGAATCATGAGCAGTTGGTCTTAGGGGAGAAGGCATGGCCTGATGATACCTTGATTTGGACATTTTCATGGCCTCAGAATTGTAAGCTTGTGAGTTAATAAACCCCCGTTTTAAAAACAAAACCATTTCTTGTCTATTGCCTTCAGGAACTTAGCAAACTAAAAGAAAATAAAATACCATTCAACTGAAATTCTGATGCATGCTGCAATGTGGAAAAACCTTGAAGACACCAGGCTGAATGAAATAAACAAGAAGCAGAAAGACAAATATTGTTTGATTTTGTTTATATGAAATACTTAGAAGAACCAAACTTCATGGAGATGGATGGTAGTTTTAGATTACCAAAGACAGGGGTGGGTGGGAAGAAGGAATTATAGTTTAGTGGTAAGCAGTTTGTTTGAGGAGATGAAAAATAAGGAGTAATGGCAGTGACGGTAGCAGAACACTGTGAATATAATAC
This sequence comes from Dasypus novemcinctus, assembly GCF_030445035.2. Classification (NCBI taxonomy): domain Eukaryota; kingdom Metazoa; phylum Chordata; class Mammalia; order Cingulata; family Dasypodidae; genus Dasypus; species Dasypus novemcinctus. Next base: position 7,831,876 of record NC_080686.1, on the reverse strand, counting down.
AATGTTACTGCAATTAAAAGTTTTTAAAAACAGATGCAAGTGGAATTATGAATGAACTAATGGACATGAAGATGCCCCACACAGATCCCCCTTAAAAGAAGAATTTCTTGCCCGTATCTTCAGTGTGCCATCCTCTAGCTGTTGGGATATGTGGGGATTGCCTTACCTGCAGATATCCACATGACACATGTCACAGTCTTATTTGACCATAAAAATTATTTTTAGTTCATCTATGAGTTAGCACTTACATACAGTAATTCTCTTAGTCTGTCTCTGGCTGTGATATTTGAGGAAGAAATTACTTATTTATAATAAGGGGCATAAATGGTTTCCATGAAGATTTTGTAGGCATTCTCCAATATCTAATCCACTGGAATGAATTTATCCCCTTCTGTGGCTTCAGTTTTTTTTTGTTTTTGTTTTAGGATTGGCTTTAGGGCTTTAAAATATATATATACTTTCCTATTTTTATTTTTTAAGATACTTAGGTTACATAATTATTACATAAAAAGTATAGGGGATTCCTATATGCCCCGCTCCATTCCCTTTCCCACTCACATTTTCCCACATTAACAACATCCTTCATTAGTGTGGTACATTTGTTACAATTGATGAACACATTTTGGAACACTGCCACTAATTGTGAATTATAGTGTACATTGTACTTTACACCCTCTCCTGCATAATTTTTTAAGTTATGACAAGATATATAATAGCTTGTATCTGTCATTGCAATGTTATTCAGGCAATTCTCAAGGCCCAAAATATCTCCATATTCCACCTGTTCTTCCCTCTCTTCCCTCAGAACCTGCAGTGGCCACTGTCTACACATCAATGATATAATTTCTTCCATTGCTAGGATCACAATAAGTCTACTTATTAGAATATCAGTAAGTCTACTCTAGTCCATCATTCATTCCCCAATCATGAGGATTCTGAGATGGTGATGCCTACTCCACCTCTAATTGAGAGGGGACTTAGATCCCATAGGGCAGATGGATAGGACTATCTTGTTTGCAGTTGCAGACTCTCTCTGTTCCTTGCGATGGTTGCTGTCCATTATCGACTAAAAGTCACAGAAGAGATGTGAAATGAAACCACGAGGCAAAAGAGAAATTGATCAAAGAGCAAAATTAGGTTATCTGGAGATAAAAGAAGGGCTGAGAAGGAATACCGATGCTTAATATATGTAGAAGTTTTAACTAACTTGACTGTAAAATTGTGAAAAAGGATAGTTGATGGTAACACATTATAGTAAGTAGCAGCTGGTTTATAAATAGGATTATGGCTGAAAAGGGTAGTTTAGGGATGTAAATGTCAACTGTAAGAAAGCTAGAGAATAATCTAGGGGCTGAATAACACAGTGAACCCAGAGGTGGATGAGAACTGTGGTTGATGGTACAGATACAAAAGTGTCCTTCTATGAGCTAGAGTGGAGATACAGCACTATTGCAGGGTGGTGGGAATGTGGAGAAGCATGGAAAAAATGAAACTGGTATGACTTACAGACCTTGGTTACAGGAATACTGTAATATTCTTGCATCAACGCCAAAGATGTACTGTGTTGATAATGAGGGGGTATGGAAAAAGTACATGCTATGGACCATGGCTGGTATTAATAATCTGATGATATCATCTCATAACCTGTAACAAATATTACACCATGGTGTGGTGTGTTGGTGAAGGGGTATTATAAGGGAATTCTACACATATGGATGATTGTTAAGGTCAAAATCTCTGTAACAAAAATATATTTTTAAAAAATAGGTTGGGGGAAAATAGACCAAATGTAAGCTATGAACTATAGTTAGTAGTAATATTTTGATAATGCTCTTGCATAGTTTGTAAGAAATGTTCACAACAGTGCAATGTGTTGGTGATGGGGTGATAAATGGGACCCCTGTATGAGGGCATGCATGTTTATTTTATAAGTTCACAACTTTTACTATATATTTATTGTTTATGTATATTCATGTATGAATGATACACTTCAATAAAATAAAAAGCAAAAAAAAATACATTAGAGGCATATAACAGCAGATTTAAAATGCTAAATAATGATTAAGTGGATTTGAAGATAGGGCATTTGAAATTGAAAAGAAAGAAGAGGAGACAGAGGGAAAAAATGCAAAAAATTGAACAGGGTCTCAGGGAAATGAATGATAACATAAAACACACAAACATGCTCATTATAGGTGTCCAAGAAAGAGAAAAGAATGGAAAAGGGGTAGAAAGAATGTTTGAGGAAATACTGAAAATTTTCCAATCCTTATGAAGACATGAATATCAATATTCAGGAAAGACAATGTATACCAAGCAAAACAAATCCTAATAAACCAACTCCAAGACATCTACTATTCAGACTGTCAAAGGCCAAAGATAGAGGATTTTGAAAGCAGCAAGAGAAAAGCAAAATGTTACTTACCAAGGAGACAATAAGGATAAGTGCTAATCACTCTTCAGAAACCATGGTGGCAAGAGAGCAGTGGTACTATATATTTAAGGTACTGAAAGAGAAAAATTGCCAGTCAAGAATTCTTTGTCCAGCAAAACTATCCTTCAGAAATGAAGGCCAGTTTAAAATCTTTACAGAAAAACAAAAACGGAGAAAGTATGTTACCAGGACACAGAATATATAAGTGATATTAACAGTATGTTACAGCCTGATAGGAAAAGACAAGGGAGAGAGCACCAGACAAAGTGTAGAAATGAAGAACATAAGTAAGAGAAATTGAAGGGTTAAAAGACAGACAACAGAAAGACAAGGGATAAAATGGAAAAAGTAACACCTTTACAGTAGTAACACTGAATGTTAATGGATTGAACTGCCCAATTAAAAGATATGAAGATTGGATAAAAAACATGAGCCATATTATTTTTTGTCTACAAGATAATCTCTCTAGGTGCAAGAACACAATCAGGCTGAAAGTGAAAGGTTAGACCAATTAAAAAATAGCAGGTATAGTGATACTATTATTGGATAAAATAGATTTTAATTGCAAAACTGTTTTAAGAGATGAAGTAGGTTACTATATATTAACAAAAGGGACAATTTACCAAGAAAAAGTAACTATAATAAATATTTACACACCTAACACAGGTACCCCAAAGTACATGAGACACACACTGGCAAAACTAAAGGGAGAAACAGACATCTCTACAATAATAGCTGGAGACTTCAACACTCCTCTCTCAGCATTAGATAGAACATCAGGACAAAGATTTTGACTAAGGAAACTGAGAGCTTGAATAAAATGATTAATGAACTAGATCCAGTAGACATTTATAAAGCATTGCATCCAAAACAGCAGGATATATATTCTTCTCAAGTGCTCACGGATCTGTATCCAAGATAGACCCTATATGAGACATAAATCAGATCTCAATAAATTTAAAGACAATGAAATTATACAAAACACTTTAATCATAATGGAATTAAATTGGAAATAACAGGTAGAAAAGGGAAAAATCCATAAATATGAGGTTAAACAATACACTCTTGAACATTCAGTGAGTTAAATAAGAAATTAAAAGAGAAATCAGTAAATAGCTCAAGACAAATGAAAACAAGAACACAATACACCAAAAACATATCGGATGCATCAAAGGAATTACTAAGAAGGAAATTTGGAGCCATTAAGTGCTTATATTAAAAAAGAAGAAAGAGCTAAAATCAAAGACCTATTTGCACACCTGAAGGGTTTAGGAAAAGCACAGCAAGTCAATCCTAAACCAAGCAGGAAAAAAAAAAGATTAGAGTAGAAATAAATGAAATGGCGAAAACAACAGAAGAAATCAACAGAACTAAAAGTTGATTAAGAAGATGAACGCTTAGCGAGATTATATGTCAGTTCCTCAGGAAACTAAATATAGAACTGCCATATAATCTGGCAATCCTGCTACTAGGAATATATTCAGAAGGGAAACCAAGGACATGAACATATATTTGCACACAATGTTCATAACAGCATTATTCACAATCGCTAAAAAAAGGAAACAACCTAAATGTCCATCAACCAATGAATGGATAAAGAAGATGTGGTACATTTATATGATGGAATATTTCTCAGCTGTCAGAAGAAATTAGTTGTGGAAGCACATGACAACATGGAAGAAACCTGAGGATATTATTTTGAATGAAATAAACCAGACACGACAGGATGAATATTGTACAGTCTCACTGGTATGAACTCATTACAATGGAGTATACTTACAGAGTTGGACTATGAAGTGGAGGTTGGTGGGAGATAGAATGTGGAATGAGAAGATAGAGAAGATGCTAGATGTATGTACAATGTTTAATAAATTCAAATGTAAATATGTGGTGAAGACTGAACCTGATGATAACAGATTCTAATGGATGTAACAAATACTGTTGATGGATTGATGTGATTGTGGCTGAAACGAGTTGTCTAGAAAGATTAATGTTAGTTGGATGACAGCTGAAGGATAATATTCAGAATGTCTAACAATGAATTTGGAAGTCAATGAGGATTGTGATTAATAATATAAATATAGAAATGTTCTACTACAGGGTGCTAAGAATGTGATGACACACGAACTAATACAATTTATGGACCACAATTAACAACAACATTGCAATGTTCTTATAGCAAAAGTAAATGTGGTACTACATTAACTTTAAAGGCTAAAAAAACATACATGGGCTGCTCTGGTTTGATGAGATATGAATATGGTTAGGCATTTTTTACTCTTCTTTTTTTTTTCATTAATCAGGAGAACTTGACTGTGTCATTTAATCTGTGTTTATCTGTGTATCTACCTTAACAGAAAAGGAAGAATTGAGCTAGTAGTTAGAATTAGATGAGATAAAAGTGCCTGAAAAAGAACTTTTTATGAGTAACATTTCCATAACTTGTTGAGCTGCCATTTTCTGTTCTGTTCTTTTTGCGAATTTGAAATAAAGTTGTTAAAAAAACTATACGCATGCACACACACGGGCCTTATAACAGCTGATATGAACAGGCAGAAGAGAATCCGTGAACTAGAAGACAGAATAATCAAATCATATAGTTGGAAGGACACAGAGAGAAAATAGAAAAAAATGATCAGGGTCCAAAGGACCTATGTGAAAGCATGAACTACACTAACAAATGTGTCATGGGAGTCCTAGAAGGAGAAAAGAAGGGAAAGGGGCAGAAAAAATACGAGGACATAAAAGCATAAAATTTCCCAATTCTTAAAAAAACCTTAAATATCCATGTCCAAGAAATGCAACATACTTCAAATAGGATAAAACCTAATACACCTATTCCAAGATACACACTAACCAAATGTCAAATGCAAAAGTTTTATGAAAAAATTCTGAAAGCAACAAAGGAAAAGCAATTTGTCACAAAGGAAGGAAGAATCCTCAATAAGACAAAGTGCCAATTTCTCATTAGAAACCACAGAGGCTAAAAGGCAGTGGAATGATATTTAAGGTACTGGAAAAAAACCAAACCAAAACAAAACATAACGACCAGCCAAACATTCTTTATCTGTCAAAACTTTCCCTCAAAAATGAGACAGAGTTTAAGACAAACACAGACAAATAAGAACTGAGAGTTCATCATCTTACCCTACAAGAAATGCTAAAGAGAGATCTTCAGGTTAAAAGGACAGGACAGGATGGCTTCACAGTATATGAAGAAACGAAATTCTTGATTAAAGGTAACTTAAAAGGGTAAAGACAAAACCCAGGGAAGCGGACTTGGCCCAGTGGTTAGGGCGTCCGTTTACCACATGGGAGGCCCGCGGTTAAAACCCCAGGTGTCCTTGACCCATGTGGAGCTGGCCCATGTGCAGTGCTGATGCACGCAAGAAGTGCCATGCCACACAGGGGTGTCCCCACGCAGGGGAGCCCCTCACGCAAGGAGTGCACCTCGTAAGGAGAGCCGCCCAGCACGAAAGAAAGTGCAGCCTGCCCAGGAATGGCGCCGCACACATGGAGAGCTGACACAACAAGATGACGCAACAAAAAGAAACAGAGATTCCTGTGCTGCTGACAACAACAGAAGCGGACAAAAGAACACGCAGCAAACAGACACAGAGAACAGACAACTGGAGTGGGGGGGAAGGGGAGAGAAAAAAATAAATAAATCTTTAAAAAAAAAAAAGACAAAACCCAGTAGTACTGTAACATCAGTATATAACTCTTTTCTTTTTTCCTATAAGAATTAGAATACGAATGACAAGGAAATAATCCTATTTCTTCATAAAAGACAAAAAAAGTATAAATCAGGTAATACATGACAAAAAAACAACATAAAGAGGGGAACAGAAGGTATATGGAAGTAGAAAATGGGTATGCTACCGAAGTTAAGTTGGTACCTTTTCAAATTAGTAGGTTACAAACGTAGGTTGTAGAATACAAACACCATGGTAACCACAAAGGAAGTATTTTAAAAATATACAGAAACGGAAATGAGAAAGGAATAATTAGGTTACATTATAAATGATCAACAATACAGAAAATGAGGCAACAATAAAGGAAAAGAGAGACTAAAAATATAAGACCTATAAACAAAAACAAAGTACAAAAGACACATTGGCAGAATGGATAAAAAAGCATGATTCAACTGTGTTATTTACAACAGAATCCTCTTAGACCAAAAGATACATATAGGTTTAAAGTGAAAGGATAAAAAAAGATATTCCATGCAAGAAACAAGCAAAAGAGAGCTGGTGTAGCTATACCATTATTGGACAAGCAGACTATAAGTCAACAACTATTATAAGCAATAAAGAAAGATACTACATAAAATATTAATGTAAGTTAACCCACTAGGAGGAAATAACAATTATAAACATTATCTCCCTAAAAAAAGGGCCCCAAAATACATGAAGCAAACACTGGTAGAACTGAAGGAAAAAAGAGACAACTCTACAAAATGGTTGGAAACTTTAATCTTAATACACCACTTTTATCAATGGATAGGACATCCAGACAGAAGATCAGTAAGAAAACAGAGAACATATATAGTATCACAACTGCACTAGACCTAACAGTCACATACAGAACACACGTGTCTCATATACACAAAGATCACACTCAAGAATAGACCACATACTTGGACATAAAGCAAGTTTCAATAAATTAAAAAACACTGAAATTATACAAAGCAAATTCTCTGACTAAAATGGAATGAAGTTAGAGATAATATATGAAAAAGAGTCATGAGCCAAAACCACTAGGCAACAGAGAAAAAGACATTTTTCCAAAGAGGAAATGCAAGCCAAAAAGCATATGAAAAAATGTTCAGTATCATTAGTTATTAAAGAAATGCAGATCAAAACTACACTGAGATATCATCACATCTTAGCTGGAAAACTAGAAAATACACAAAGAAGGAAGTGGATGTGGCTCAAGTGATAGAGCTTCTGCCTACCATATGGGAGGACCTGGGTTTGATCCCTGGGGTCTCCCTGTGAAAAAGAAGAGAAAGCATGCCCACACGGCAAGTCAGTGCCTGCGCAAGTGCCCGCATGGTAAGCCAGCGCCTGTGTGGCAAGCCACTGCCCACACAGTGAGTTGAGTGCCTGTGTGGTGAGCTGAGTGCCCACATGACTGCCCGCATGGTGAGCCAGTGCCCGTGCAGCAAGCCAATGCCCAAATGGCAAGCTGTGCGGTGAGCCAGCCCACACGAGTGAGACATGCAGCAAGATGATGACACAAGGAAAGAGAGACAAAGCGGAGCGTCAAGGTGAAGGGCAGTGGAGTCCAGGAACTGAAGTGGCGCAATGACAGGGAACCTCTCTCCACATCAGAGGTCCCCAGGATCAAATCCCAGTAAATCCTAGAGAAGAAAGACGAGAAGAGAAGACAAAATGAGAAATAGATATGCATGGACACAGCAAAAACAGCAGGGGAGGGGCGGGGGAGGGGAAGAAAGAAAAAAAAAAAAACCCAAACAACTGAGGAGGGACAAAAAGTTGGCCTAGGGAGCTGCTTTGGGGATCTGTACAACAGGAGAGTGTTGAGTGCCCTTTAAGAGGGTGAAGGACAGAGAGACAAGCCAAAACAAAAACCATGAATTACTAACTCCTGTGGCAGGGACCAGAATCTATCCCCTACCCTCAAAATGAACAGCTTGTATAATACTCATAGCTCACTGCAGCCAACTGAGAGGGGAACAGACATCTTCCTCCCTGGGAAGAGGGGGTGTGGTGGGGGCAGACAGCGGTTTCCCTTCAGTAAATTCAACCAGCAAGGCTCAACTGAATCTCTGCTCTGGTCAAAAAGAATCATAAGCAAGTGGGGGTTGAAAGAGACACCTCTGTGGAAAGAGTCACTGATGAGCACTATCTGCAGGGCAGCTGGAAAATTGCAAGGAGAAAATCCATATTTAGGAGTCTTTAATCCCAGATCACTTAGAGTAGATCTGCACCCCATTAGTGAATCCCAGGCCCCATTTTGCTAACTCAAGCTGGGTAAATTTAAAGTCTTAGAATAAGGTGAAAAATCCAAGTAGAGTCATGAACCAAAACCACTAGGCAAGAGAGAAAAAAAGACATTTTTCCAAAAAGAAAATTCAAATTGCCAAAAAGCACATGAAAAAATGTTCATTACTAGCTGTTACAGAAATGCAGATCAGAACTACAATGAGATATTTTGCACCTTACAGAATGGCCTTTAATTATAACACAGAAAACTACAAGTGCTGGAGAGGGTATGGAGTAACAGGAAGACTCCTTCACTGTTGGTGGGAATGAAGAATGGTGCAGCCTCTGTGGAAGACAGTTTGGTGGTACCTCAAGAAGGTGAATACAGAACTGCCATATGATCGAGCAATAACCATTACTAAGAATATATTCAGAAGAGCTGAAAGCAAGGAGCAAAATGACATTTGCACACTGATGTTCACAGCAGCATTATTCACAATTGCTAAAACATGTAAACGACCCAAATGTCCATCAACTGATGAATGAATAAACAAAATGTAGTATATACATACAATGGAATACTATTCAACTGTAAGAAAAAATGCATATGACAAAATGGAAGAAACTTGAGGACATTATATTGAGTGAAATAAGCCAGACATGAAAGGATTGTATGCTGTCCCTAATATGAATTAAATACAATGAGTAGACCCACAGAGGGAAACTCTAGAGTATAGGTTACTGGAAAATAGAATGCAGGTTGAGAATGGGAGCTGATGCTTAAAATACATATAATTTTTAATAATACTTATAAAAAGTGTGGACATGAATACAGTTGATGGTAACACACTATAGTGAGTATAACTGTGTTAATTTATACAAGAAATGTGATTGTGGCTGAAAGAGGTAGTCTGTGGATGTAAATGTCAATCGAAAGGAAGCTAGAGAATAATACAGGGAATGTATAACACTGATTTCAGTGGTGGATAAAGACTGTGGTTAATAGTATAAATATAAGCATGTTCTTTTACAAAGTGTTAAGAATGTGGTAATGCACAAAAAATTACAACTAATTTAACTTATGGATAATAGTTAACAGTTAATACTGTGATATTTTTGCAGCAATGGCAAAGAAGGTATATTAGTTCTAAGGTACAATAGGGGCCTATAAGGGAGTATGGGATTTTTCCTTTTGAAGTAAGGAAAATGTTCTAAAATTGACAGAGGTGATGACAGCACAACTCTGATGAGAAGGAGAATCACTGAGTGTAAACTTTGAATGGACTGTACAAAGCATGGGACTATATAACACAGTAAATCCTGTGGTGGAAGATGGACTATGGGTAACAGAACAAATACAAGAACATTCTCACATGAACTATAAAAACATAATATGAATACAGGGTGTTAATAATCAGATGTAAGAGACACCAAATGTAAGATATGGGCTATTTTTAGTAGTAATACTTTGATGATGTTCTTACATAGTTTGTAACAAATGTTTCACAACAATGCAATGTGTGTTAGTGGTGAGGTGATATATAAGAGTCCTGTATGATGATATGCATGTTTGTTTTATAACTTCACAGCTTCTGTTATATACTTATTGTTTAAGTATGTTCATGTATGAATGATATACTTCAATAAAATTTTATTTTAAAAAAAGACTTCATATCAGAGACCTAACCACATACCTCAAAGAAATAGAGTAGCACAATAAACACAATGACGGCAGAACGAAGGAACAACAAAAGGAAAAATAAATGGCACTTCATCAAAGTTAAAATCTTAAAAATTAAAGAGGAACACTCTACAGAATAGGAGAAAATATTTGGAAAGCACATATAAGGGATTAATATCCAGAAGTTATAAAGAAATTTACCACTAAACAAAAAAAAGACAAAACACTCAATCAAAAAATGGACTACCAAGACTTGACAAGATATTTCTCCAAAAAATATGCAAATGGTCAAAAAGAACATGAAAAAATGCTTATCATTAGCATTAGGGAACTGCAAATCAAAACCACAAGGAGATATCACTTCACACCCATTATAATGGATACTGTTTTTTAAAAACTAACAATGTTGGAGAAGTGGAGAAATAGGAACACATATTAATTGTTGATAGGAATCTAAACTGGTGTAATCACTGTGGAAAACAGTTTGGAAGTTCCTCAGAAAGTTAAATGTAGAATTAACATATTATCTAGTCATCCCACTTCTTAGTATGTATCTAAAAGAATTTTTTTTGTTTTTAAAGATTTTTTTATTTATTCCCCACTCCCCATTGTCTGCTCTCTGTGTCCACTGGCTGTGTGTTCTTCTGTGTCTGCCTGTATTCTAAATAGGCAGCTCCAGAAACCGATTCTGGGACCTTCCTGAGTGGGAGAGAGGCAATCATTCTTTTGCGCCACCTCAGCAACCTATTATGCTACGTCTCATTGTCTCTCCTCTGTGTCTCTTTTTGTTGTGTCATTTTGCTCTGCCAGCTCTCTGCGTGGGCCGGCACTCCTGCGCAGGGTGGCACTCCTACGCTGATCGGCACTCCTGTGCAGGTCAGCACTCCAGCGTGGGCCACCTCACTGTGCAGGCCAGCTTGGCTTCACCAGGAGGTCCTGGTTATCAAACACTGGACCTCATATATGGTAGATGGGAGCCCAACTGCTTGAGCCACATCCTTTTCCCTATACCCAAAAGAATTGAATGCAGGGACTCAAAAAGAGATTTGTATGCCAATTTTATAGTGACATTATTCACAATTGCCAAAATATAGAAGCAACCCAAGTGCCCATGAAGAAAAGAATGAATAAGCAAAATGTGGTATATACATACGATGGAATATTATGCAGCCATGAAAGGGTAAGAAATTCTGAGACATGCGACATGGGTGAACCTTGAGGACATCAAGAGAGCCTGACATAACAGGTATGACCTCAGTGATATGAAATAATTAGAATAAGCAAATTCTAAGAGTCATAAACTAGAAACAAGGGGCCAGGAAGGGGAAAAGGAATGGGGAGTTAAGGCTTAATTGGTACAGATTTTCTGATTGGGTTGATGGAAAGGATTTGGTGGTGGATGATAGTAGCACATTATTACCAATAATAAATTATATATCTGAATGTGGTTTAAAGGGGGTATTTTAGGTTCTGACTGTTACTGAAAAATGTTTTAGGAAAGACAAAAAAAACCACTATGATTACTGAAGTCAGTATAATGCTTACCTTTGGGGGGGGAGAGGGAAGGTAATAAATAGACAATGGCAGGAAGCTTCTTGTGTTTTCGTAATGTTTTATTTTTAATCTGGATTCTGCTTATACAAGTTTATTCACTTTCTGAGGATTCATTAATTTTATGGTTATGATAGTGCCCTTGTTGGCTGTGTATTAGACTTCAAAATAAAAATAATTTTTATAATATAGATTTAAGAAAAAGAAATGATGAGGAGCCGTACAATGTCATTGCAGAATCAGGATGACAGGATCTGCTGAAATGAGAACTGGCAGTGGTAAATGCCATGTAAGTTCCAAATGTTAAAGGTCCAAGTGTCTGGTATTGACCCTCAAAGTCTTCTTATTACAAACTTGTAGGAGGGCAGTCTGCTAAAAAGTAATGCTGATTTTATTCTTTATGCCTAAGTTTTTCATCTATCAATGAAAATAACTATACTGATGAATTTCTCTTAAAATGTTTTGTAAATAAAAATGAGTTAGTCCATTCAAGATACAAAGAACTGACCTCCAGGAAAACAGTGTCAAAGTAAGTAGGCAGAATTTAACTTCTTCACAAAAAAGAATAGCTTCCTATCCAAGGAAGCTGCTTTTGGAGATACACAGAACAGTGAAGTGCTATCCATCACCCAGGAGGGAACTAGACAGATAAAAGAAGCCAAAGGAAAACTGTGAGTTACTCACCTTTATGGCTGGAAATGGTACATATACCCCACTCTGAAGGTAAATAGCCTAGGTAAAGCCCCTGACTCATTGCAATCAATGCGTGGGATGGAGCGTTCCTCAGGAGGAAGAGAGGTCTGGCAGAGGGTAGAGAGTGGTTTCTTTTGGGTGACTTTGGCCCGAGCCCCCTTTGAATCTTGGAGTGTCTCCAACCAACTGGCACTGAGGCAGCCACGGGTAGAGGAGAGGAGAGATCCAATCAGGCAGGCTATCACTCCCAGGCGAACTGGGAGAGAGGGGAACTAAGGTAGAGAGGGGGCAGAGACAGCCACATAAACAGTCCAGGCTGGCAAACAGTCAGAAGCTTAAACAGCTGGAGGGAAGGGGTGTGGATAAAGCCAGATGAGCTTTCTGAAGTCTACTAAAGCTGTGGAGCCAGTGTAGCTCAGTGGAGGAACTCTGCCTTGCATATACAAGGTCCCTGGTTTGATTCCTGGGTCTCCTTAGAGAAGCGATCGAGAGAGGGATACATCAGGTTATCTGATACCCAGCTAGTATCTTATGACAGGGAACATACAGACAACTTTTTTCTTACTTTAGGTTTTCTTAGATGCTATCTTTTTTATTCTTTTATTTTTCATTGGTTCCTTTTTTCTTTTTTTCCTTTATTTTATTCACTGAAACCATGTATATCACCTGCAGAGGGTATGCTGAAAGGTGACTGATTGGTGAGCAAGCCTGAGAAGCACCTTAAAGGCTTAAGAGGAAAGGCTGTTTTTCCTGGGTTGTTTTGTTTTGGGTATTGTCGCTTTGTTTCTTTTTGTTGTCTTTTCCCTTTCTTTTTCTTTTATTTTTTCTACTTAATTTCTTTTCTTTCCTTCACTTTTCTACCTACTGCTTTCTTTTGTTTTTCTTTCATTCTACCTCTTTTTGTTTGGCCTTTTATTTTTTCTTTCCTTTTTCTTCTCTTCTCCTTAATCACTCAAGCATTTTAGTTCACTCTATTTTTCCTCTATTTTGTTCTTGCTTCATTTTTTTCTATTCCACTTTTTTCCCTATTCCTTTGAACTCTTTGATTTTTTACACATACTACTTATATATTTTCCTAGCTGTTGCACAGTTCCTTTTTGACCTTTTATTATTATTATTATCATTCTCTTCTTATCACTTTCCTTTTCTATGGTACTAATATTTTTTTCCAAGGGAACACAGACAAAGGCAAGGATACAGAATAAGAGGAACTAAGAGTGAAAAAGAAACCTTACCAGAAATGAAATAAACAAACAAACCAAAATAAGAGTAGAAAGAGAAACTAACCAACCAAATAAGCACATCAAGATAAACATATACCTAGACAACACACACACACACACACACACACAAAATTACAAACCATACTAAGAAACAGGAAGACATGGCCCAGTCTAATGAACAAACTGAAAAACAGGAAGAGATGCAGAGTGTGGAAAAACTAATAAGGGATGTCCAAACAAACATCATGAATCAACTCAATGAAGGGAAGCAAGAGATAAAGAATATTAAGACACTGATGGGAACACACTGAAGAAATTGTAAACATACATAAAAAGATAACTGAAATGATGGTTATAAATGGCACAATACAAGACATCAAAACATGTATTTGAAGTTGATAACAGCAAATGAAAACAGACAGAGGGAGTAATTAGTGAAGTCGAAGACAGTATATCTGAAATCAAACAGCAGAATAAATAAAAAGATAGAAAAATATCCAACAGGGACTTAGGGATTTGAATGACAATACAAAATACACAAATATAGGCATTATAGGCATTCCAGAGGGAGAGGAGAAAGGAAAGGGAGCATAAGGAGTGTTGGAAGAAATAATGGGTGAAAACTTCCCAACTCTTTTGAGGGACACAGACTTCCATGTCAAGGAGGTGCAGTGTACCCCAAACAGTATAAATGCTACCCCAAGACACACACTTGTCAAACTGTATAAGGCTCAAGACAAGGAGAAAATACTGGAAGGAGCAAGAGAAAAGAGATCCAACATAGACAGGGGACGCTTGATAAAATTAATGGCCGATTTCTCATCTGAAACCATGGAGACAAGAATGCAGTGGCATGACATAGTTAAGGTGCTAAAAGAAAAAATATCCAGCCAAGAATCCTCTATCAAGCAAAGCTGGTATTAAAAAATGAGAGTCCAAAATATTCACAGACAAACAGAAATAGAGTTTGTCAACAAGAAATTTGCCCTTCAATAAATGCTAAAGTTCTGCAGGTTGAAAGGAAAAAATAGAAAAGACAGTAGGAGGAGAGTTTAGGAAAGATTATTGGTAAGAATAGTCAAAAGATAAAAAGAGAAATAAAAACATGACATACATGAACCTAAAGAAAATATGGCTAATTTAATTAATTCCTTGACAGTAACAACATTGAATGCTAATGGATTAAACTCTCAAATCAAGAGACACAGATTGGCAGAATGGATAATATGACCCATATATATGTTGTCTACAGGAAATTCACCTTAGAACCAGGGATGCAAGGAGGCTGAAAGTAAATGGTTGGGAAACAATTTTACATGCAACAATAACCAAAAAAGGGCAGGAATAGTTATACTAGTTTCAGACAAATGGTCTTTAAATACAAAACGACTGAAAAAGACAAAGAAGGACACTATATATTAATGAAAGGGGTAATCTATTAAGAACAATCATAAACATTTATGCAACTAACAAGGGCACCTCAAAATATATGAGAAAAACATTAGAAAAACTGAGAAACAGATGCCTCTACAATTATAGTGGAGGACTTTAATAAACCATTACCACCATTAGACAAAACATCTCGACACAAGTTCAGTAAAGAAACAGAGACCTTGAATAATACATTGGAGGATCTAGACATACACCCCAATACAGCAGGATATACATTCTTCTGGAAAGCACATGGATCATTCTCTAGGACAGACCGTATGTAAAGTCACAAAACAACTCTCAATGAATTCAGAAAGTCTGAAATCATAAAAAAGTAATTTCTCTGACCACAATGGAATGAAGCCAGAAATCAGAAAGGGGCAAAGAAGGCGATTAGGCACAAAAATATGGAAGTTAAACAACATACTCTTAGACAATCAGTGGGTCATGAGGAAAATTGCAAAAGAAATCAGAACTACCTTGAAACGAATGAAAATGACAACACAATGTATCAAAACCTACGGGATGGAGCAAAAACAATGCTGACGGGGAACCTTATAGCCATAACTGCTTAGATTTAAAAAAGAAGGGCTAACATCAATGACTGAACTGCCCACCTGGAGGAATCAGAAAAAGAACAAACTAATGAGGGAAGGGGATATCACTACTGACCTCACAGAAGTAGAGTATCATAAGAGGATACTTTGAAAAATTGTATGCCAACAAGATGGATACATCAGATGAAATGGACAAATTCCTAGAAACACATAATCAACTTACAATGACAAAAGAAGAAACTGATGATCTCAACAAAGCAGTCACAAGTAATGAGATTGAATTAGTCACCAAAACCTTCCCACCTCAGAAGAACCAGATGGCTTCACAGATAAATTCTACCAAACATTCCAGAAAGAACTAACACCAATCCTGCATAAACTCTGAAAAAAATTGAAGTGGAGGGAACATTGTCTAATTCATTCTTTGATGCCAACATTACCCTAACACCAAAGTCACACAAAGGGGCCACAAGAAAGGAAAACTATAGACCAATGTCTCTAATGAAACTAGATGCTAAAATCCTCAAGAAAATACTTGCTAATCATATTCAACAACACATCAAATGAATTATACACCATGACCAAGAGTGTTTCATCCCTGGTATGCAAGGATGATTCAATATAAGAAAATCAATGTAATACACCACATTAACTACAAAAGATTGAAAGAAAAAAAAAATCACACGTTCATCTCCGTTGATGCAGAAAAAGCATTTGACAAAATATAGCAAAACCTTTCCGGATATAAACACTTCAAATGATAGGAATAGAAGGAAACTTCCTCAACATGATAAAGGGTATATAAGAAAAACCCACAGCTAACATCATATTCAATGGTGAAATTCTAAAAGCTTTCCCTCTAAGATCTGGAACAAGACTAGGATGCGCACTGTCACTGCTCTTATCTAACTTTGTGGTTAGAAATACTTGATTGAGCACTTAGGCAAGAAAAAGATATAAAAGGCATCTAAATTGGAAAGGAAGAAGTAAAAATTTCACTATTTGCAGATGACATGATCCTATATATAGAAAGCCCTGAAAAAAACCTACAACAAAGTTTCTAGAGCTAATAAGTAAATTCAGTAATATGGCACGATATAAGATCAATGTGGAAAAATCAGTAGCATTTCTGTACTGCAATAATGAGCAATCTGAGGGAAAATCAAGAAAAAAAATCCATTTATGAGAGCAACTAAAATAATCAAATACCTAGGAATAAATGTTACTAAAGATGTAAAGGGCTTGTACACAGAAAACTACGTAACATTATTACAGGAAATCTCAAAGAATACCTAAATAAATGGAAGAATAGCCCTTCTCATATAGGAAGACTAAATATCATTAAGATGTCTAGCCTACCCAAACTGACATACAGAAATGGTAAATACAAATGAGTTCTTATAGCTAAGATATTTTAAAGTGAGTCGGGCGGTCATCCCAAAGGTTACACTTAAACACACCTCAGCAGAATCTCATTGACTGCCACAGTAAATACTGCATCAAATAGTGGGGCTTCTTAGAGACATCCAGACACTATAGGCAGGACAGACAGCTCAAGAGTTTGGCACCCTACCAGTGGGCCTTATCATGGCTCTTATATTCCCCAATGTGACAGAGCTGGACTCATTTGTGGTTTCCCTAAACATGGCTCTTCTGCCCCTTCTATCTGAACCATAGGTAGTACTAGAATTGATAGGTGTATGTCCAAGAGACTTAAACCTGTGGGCTGCCCATGTACCAGCTGCTAGCTGGGCCCTGAATCTCAAGAGAGTTGCAACACCTACTATCCAGTTCATTGGACTCACCCAAGACAACAAGGAAATGATGATGGACAACAACAATCCCAAGTGCAGCAGTTTGACATGGTTATGAATTCCAAAAATAGATACTGGATTATGTTTGTAATCTGGTCTGTACCTGGACATGATTAAGTTATGATAAGGGCTTTGATTGCACCATGTCCTTAGTCCCCAAGGGGTGGGGACTCACAGATAAAAGGCATGGCAAAGGACAGAATTTGAGGGTTCTGATGTTGGAGTTTTAATGTTGGAGTTTGATGCTGAAATCTTAAGCTGGAGCCCCAAAAAGTCAGCATGCAGAGAAAAGAGAAGCAAGCCCTGGGAAGAGAGGACCTGAGACAGGAGAAGAACAGAGAGGAATAGAGACAGCTCCTTAGACATGGCAGAAACCCCAGCGAGAGAGACAGAGCTGTTCACCTGATAGTCTACAACTGACTTTGTGGTTTGTGGAGAAAACAGAAGTACTGAGCCCAGAAGAACCCAGGAAGCCTGAACTTTCATAGACATCGCAGCCATCTTGCTCCAACACGTGGAAATAGACCTTGGTGAGGGAAGTAACTTATGCTTTATGGCCTAGTATCTGTAAACTCCTACCCCAAATAATACCCTTTATAAAAGCCAACACACTTCTAGTATTTTGCATCAGCACCCCTTTGGCTGACTAATACACCAAGGAACAGAGGGAGTGTACAACTGCAAGCAAGAAAGTCCCATCCATCAGGCCCATGGGATCTAAGCCCCCTCTCAATTAGAGGCAGCGTGGGTATCACCATCCTAGTATCTTCAGGCTTGGAGTATGAAAGATGGAATAGAGTAGACTTACGGTTACTCTACTTTAGACTTACTATTATTCTAACAATGGAAGAACTTGTATCATTGATGTGGAGGCAGTGGCCACCAGAGGTTCTGAGGGGAGGGAGAGCAAAAAATAGGTGTAATATGTGGGCATTTGGGGAACACTGGAATTGTCCTGCATGACACTGCAATGATACAGGTGATCATATAATTGTAATAACTTACGAAATTGTGTGGGACAGAGTGTAAGCTATAATGTAAAATACAATCCAGTTAGTGGCAATGCTTCAATATGTGTTCATCAGTTGTAACAAATGAACACACCAGTGAAGGATGTTAATTTGGGAAAGTGTGGGAGGGGAAAAGAAGGGGGCATATGGGAATCCCTTATATTTTTCAAGTAACATTTATGTAACATAAAGTTCTTTAAAATATATATATATATATATATATATATAAATATATATATAAAAGACACAAAGAACTTTTCCTGGTATGCATTTATGCTTAAAACATGATTTATGATGATTTGATAACCTCTCCATAGTTTCATGTAAAGATTAACCTCCCATCAAGAAATTTTATCAAAGTAGAAAAAAACATGCAAATTTATAAGAACTATAAAAAAGACTGGGGTAGCAATCCAATAGCACAATACAAGTACCTTCAACTACTGGAATATGCAAGAGGGGATGCTACAATTTTCTTAATACAAAGAAGCTTTTTGAAATCAATTATCAATATAAGAACATCTCAAGGAGTGATATCATCAACATTGTGACCTAAGACATTTCCTGAAAAAGCCTCCCCTGAAATTTAGTGAATTAAAGGACAAATCCCACTTGCTTAGAATTCTGGAGGGTAGTAGAGACTGTAGAAGTACTCCACAAAGTCTGAATTGATGAAAGAGACAAATTATCAGGTAGGAAAATTCAGTCCTGGACTGCTAGTTGGTTTCAGTTCCTATCCCCCTTACTGAGTCCCATGCAGTTTGGAATTTGCAGAGAGGCAGCATGGCCTGGGTCCCTCCCACTGGAGAAGAAAAATACAGAGCAACTCACAGCTGCAAGTTAGAATTCCACACAAATCCAGGCACAGGTATGTAAGTCCACAGAGACCTGGGGCAGAACAAAAGACACTGAGAGTGCTGTGGGGGCTGGGGGCAGAGAGACTGCTATAGGACTGCTGGAAGAAATACTGTGCCCTCATTCAACCCAATTACTGTTGGCTGGACCATCTAATTGCAAAACAGACTTTTCTGAAGTGAGCCACATTTTTTAATAGACCGTATCTGGCTCCCACTGCAGGATGTCCTGAAAAGGAAGAAACCAGAGGCAGAAAAGAGAAAAAAAGGTAAAAAAGAGAAGAATAAAACTGAACTGCTGTAGAACAGGAGGATCCCAGAACAGAAAAGTATAAGGAAAACAAGGCCTGAGTAAGGGAGAGTTTCAACAAATCATATGAGCTAGGGAGAAAATTCTACACAAAAACAAATAGAACACATCAGTATTAATGGAGAAGGAAAGGAGGAAAGGAAGTGTTACCTTGTAGGAGGTAGAAGAAACAATTCACAAAAAAATGCAACCCTTAAAAATTACACAGCATATCCAAGGTAAGAAACAGATGAAGAACAGCTGAGAAATTATGAACACTTAAACATATGCTATTCTAAAAATCTAGGTTATGTCTGACCAAATGGCATAGAAGAGCCTTAACACACACACACAAAAAACCAATAAAACCCTAGATAAGGTGAAGAACTGGACTTTCAGAGTAAACTCATCAAGATAATTAGATATCTGATCATTAGAAAAAATTAAAAGCCATACTAAGAAACAGAAATATATGGCTCAGTCAAGGGAACAACTGCAACTTCAGAGGAGACTCAGAAGTTTGAACAACTAATCAAAGATGTTCAAACAAACCTCCTAAATCAATTCAAGAAAATTAAAAGAAAATATGCATAAAGAGCAAAAAGATATTAAGATATTGTGTGAACACAAAAGGGATTTGTTACTAAAAAAAGAAACATACACAGAACAGCACTGCACAATGAGAACCCTAAGTTAAACTATAGATTTTAAATAATAGTACAGTTATAAAAATGTGCTCTCATCAATTGTAACACATGGTCCACAACAATGTGAGGTATTCATGGTTTGTTGGTATAGGGGGATCCTGTATTTTATGCATGATATTTCTAGAAACCCACAATTTCTCTAATAAAGGGAGAAAAAAAAGAAACATAACAGAAATTATGGGGATTAAAGGCACAATAGCAGACATTAAAAATTCACTAGAGGCAATACACAATAGAAAACATCAGTGCACTAGAAGACAGAATATCTGAAATTAAACAGATCTAAGAACAGATCAAGAAAAGAATGGAAAGAATTGAGTGGGGTCTCAGGAAATTGAATGACAGCATGAAGGGCACAGAAAGAGAAGAGAAAGGAAAAGGGGCAGAAGAAATGTTTGAGGAAATAATGCCTAAAAATTTCCCAACTCTTTTGGAAGACATAAATATACATGCCCAAGAAGCACAAACAGAATAAATTCTAATAGACCTATGATGAGACACACTAATCAGAATATCAATTGCCAAAGAATTACAAAAGGGAATTCTGCAGGTTAAAAGGAAAAGACAGCAAGTGTGGCATGGAGTAGTGTGAAGAAATAAAGATTACCAATAAGAGTAAATAAAAGGGCAAATGCAAAACCCAATAGTACTGTATCCTCAATATGCAACTCCACTTTTTAATACCTATAAGAGTCAGAATACAACTTAACAAGAAAAAGGCATATATCCTGACAATGGACATGAAAAATATAAAGTGTTAAACTTAAACAACAACACGAGGGGAAACAAGAGATAGGGGAGCAGGGAATGGGTATGTTATTGAAGCTACATTGGTATTTTTTCAAATTAGTAAGTTAGGAATGTAGGTTGTGTAATATAAACCCAGGGTAACGACAAAGAAATTATTTTAAAAATACATAGGAACAGATAAAAGTATTAGACACATCACAAAAGATTTACTACATAGAAAAGGAGGTTGCAATAAAGGAAAAGAGAAGCAAATAAAGACGGGACACATAAAAACCAAAGGACAAAATGGCTGAAGTACTGCCTGTACAGTAATAACACTTAACGTTAATGGATTAAACTCCCCAATTAAAAGACACGGATTGGGAGAATAGATAAAAAGCCATTATATGTTGTTTATGAGAGACACTCCTTAGAACCAAAGAAACAAATACATTGAAAGTGAAAGGTAAGAAAAAGATATCCCATGTAAACAGTAATCACAAAAGAGCTGGGTGAGTTATACTAAAATTGGATAAAGAGATCTTAAGTCAAATGCTGTTAGAAATGACAAAGAAGGCCACTATAAATTAATGAAAGGGGAAATTCCCCAAGAAGAAATAATAATCATAAATATCTATGCACCTAACCACGCTGCCTCAAAATACATGAGACAAACACTGCCAAAACTGAAGGAAGAAATAGATACCTTAAAAAAAAATAGTTGGAGACTTAATACACCACACTCATCAATATATACAATATTAAGACAGAAGACAGCAGGAAAGTGAGTACTTGAATACCATGATAAATAAACTAGAGCTAAGAGATATATATGGAACACTGCACCCCAACACAACAGGATATGCATTCCTATCAAGAGCACATAGATCATTCCCAAAACAGGTCACTTATTGGGTCAAAAAACAAGTCTACATAAATTTAGAAAAATTGAAATTATACAAACCACCTTCTCTGGCCGCAGAGAAATGAAGGTGGAAATCAATTACAGGCAGAGACATGGAAAATCCTAAATATATGACCACTAAGTAATTCTCTTGAACATTCAGTGGCTCAAAAAAGAAATCACAAGTGAAATCAATGAACATCTTAAGACGAACGAAAATGAGAATAAAATGTTTCAAAACTTACAGTACAGAGTGAACGCAGTGCTGTGTGGGAAGTTTATAGCCCTAAATGCTTACATTAAAAAAGAAGCAATAAAATCAATGTTGAGGGTAGCAGATGTGGCTCAAGTGATAAGGCCTCCACTCATTATATGGGAGAACCCAAATGGTGAAAAAGAAGAAAAGAAAGCATGCCTGTGTGGAGAGCTGAGTGCCCATGCAGCAAGCCAAGTGCCTGCATGGTGAGCCAGCCTGTGACAGTGAGTCACGTAAGATAATGACACAACGAAAGAGAGACAAAGCAGAGGGTCAAGGTGAAGGGCAGCAGAGACCAGGAACTGAGGTGGTACAATTGACAGGGAACCTCTCTCCACATCAGAGGTCCCTAGAATTGAAACCCAGTGAATCCTAGAGGAGAAAGATGAGAAGACAAAAAGAGAAGTAGATATACAAAATCACACAGCAAATGGACACGGAGAGCAAAAACAGCAGGGCAGGGGATGGGGATGGGGATAAAAAAAAATTTTTTAATCACTAAAAAAAAAAAAAATCAGTGTTGATACAACTAGAGAACAGCAGCAAAGTAATCCCAGAGCAAGCAGAAGGAAAGAAATAACAAAGATTAGAGAAGAAATAAATGAATTTGAAGAAAAAAACTAATAGAGTAAAATAGAACAAAAGCTGGTTCTTTGAGATAAATATAATTGACACTTAGATTGACAAAGAAAAAAGAGAGATCCCACAGAAATAAAAATGATCATAAACAGGATACTATGAAAAACTGAATGGCAACAAATTAGACAACCTAGATGAAATGGACAAATTCCTAGAAACATGAAAAATCTACACTGATTCGAGAAAAAAAGAAAAATCTCAAAAGATGAGTCACAAGTACAGAGACTGAATTAGGCATCAAAAACTTCCCAACCAAGAAAAGCCCAAGACCAGATGGCTTCACAGGTGAATTCTACCAATCACTGCAAGAAGAATTAATATCAATCCTGCTCAAAGTGGTTCAAAAATTGAAAAAAGGAAGGGAACACTGCCTAACTCATTCTATGAGGCCAGCAATACTCTAAAACCAAAGCCAGATTAAAAATACTGCAACAACAAAAAAAAAATTACTGACCAATTTCTCTTATAAATATACATGCCCAAATCCTCAACAAAATACTTGCAAATCATTTCCAACATCACATGAAAAGAACTATACACCATTATCAAGTGGGTTTTATTTCTAGTATGCAAGCATGGCTTAACATAAAAAAATCAATTAATATAATACACCACATTAACACAACATAGGGAAAATCATCTCAATTGACACAGAAAAGGCATCTGAGAAAATTGAGCATCCTTTCTGGATTAAAAAATTGGAAAAATAGGAATAGAAAGAATCTTCCTTGACATTTTAAACGGCATATTTGAAAAACACACAATTTAACATCATTACTCAATGATGAAAGCCTGGATGTTTTCCCTCTAAAATCTAGAACAAGGTGAGGATGCCTACCATCACCACTGTTATTCAACACTATACTGGAAGTTCTAGCCAGAAAAATTAAGAAAGAAAAATAAATAAAAACGTCCAAACTGGAAAGCAGGAAGTAAAACTTTTCCTATTACAGATGGCATGATCTATAAATAGAAAGTCCCAGAAAGTGTACAAAAGCTACTAGGGCTAATAAACAAATTCTACAATGTGGAAGGGTACCAGATCAACATGCAAAAATCAATGCTGTTTCTATATACTAATAATGAGCAATGTGAGTAGAAAATCAAGGGGGGGGGGGATTAATTACAATAGCAACTAAAAGAATCAAATATCTAAGAATAAATTTAGCCAAGGATGCAAAAGATGTGTACACAGAAAACTACAAAACACTGCTAAAAGAAATTAAAGAAGATCTAAATAAATGGAAGAATAGTCCATGTTCATGGATTGGAAGACTAAATATTGTTAAGATATAAATTTACCCAAAATAATTTACAGACTCAATGCAATTCCAATCAATATTCTATCGGCCTACTTTGCAGAAATGGAAAAGCCAATCATAAAATTTATTTGGAAGGGTAAGAGGCCCCAAATAGCCAAAGATAACTTGAAAAAGAAAAATGAAGTTAGAGGACTCACTTTCTGAATTTAAAATTACAAAGCTACATTGGTCAAATCAACATGGTACTGACACAAGGATATATAGAGAGATGAATGGAATCAAATTGCAAGTTCAGAAATACATCCTCACATTTACAACCAATTGATTTTTGACAATGCTGCCAAGTCCATTCAATTGGGAAAGAAGAGTCTCTTCAACAAACAGTGATCGGAGAAAAGGATATCCAGATGAAAAAGAATGAAGGAATACCATCTGTACAGCACACCATATACAACAATTAATCCTACAACAACAGGAAGACAAATAACCGAATTTAAAAATGGGCAAAAGGGCGGCGGACTTGGCCCAGTGGTTATGGCATCCGTCTACCACATGGGAGGTCTGCGGTTCAAACCCCGGGCCTCCTTGGCCCCTGTGGAGCTGGCCCATGCGCAGTGCTGATGCGCCCAAGGAGTGCCGCGCCACGAAGGGGTGTCCCCCGTGTAGGGGAGCCCTACACGCAAGGAGTGCGCCCTGCAAGGAGTGCTCCATGCAAGACGAGCCACCCAGTGCAAAAGGAAGTGCAGCCTGCTCAGGAATGGTGCCGCACACACAGAGAGCTGACACAACAACATGATGCAACAAAAAGAAACACAGATTCCCGTGCCGCTGTCAACAACAGAAGTGGACAAAGAAGACACAGCAAATGGACACAGAGAACAGACAACTGGGGT
Organism: Dasypus novemcinctus; assembly: GCF_030445035.2. NCBI lineage: Eukaryota > Metazoa > Chordata > Mammalia > Cingulata > Dasypodidae > Dasypus > Dasypus novemcinctus. Next base: position 7,806,998 of record NC_080686.1, on the reverse strand, counting down.
AGGGGGGGAAGGGGAGAGAAATAAATAAATAAATAAATAAATAAATAAATAAATCCTTAAAAAAAAAAGGGGGGGCAAAAGACGTGAATTTCTCCAAGAGGGTATACAAATAACTTTTAAAAATCACATGAAAAGATGCTCAACATCACTAGTTATCAGGGAAATGCAAATAAAAACTACAATGAAATACCAATTCACAACCATTAGAATGGTTACTATTAAAAAAACAACAACAGAAAATTACAAGCATTGGAGAGGATATGGAGAAATAGGGACACTTATTCATTGCTGGTAGGAATGAAAAATGGTACAGCCGTTGTGGAAAACAGTGTGGGAGTTCTTCAGAAATGTTGGTATAGAATCACTGTATGACCCAGAAATCCCTCTATTAGGTATATACCCAAAAGAATTGGAAGCAGGGACTCAAAGAGATATGTGCATACTGATGTTCATAGTGGCATTATTCACAATTGCCAAAAGATAGAAGCAACCCAAGTGTCCACCAACTGATCAGCAGATATACAAAATGTGGTATATACACACAATGGAATATTATTCACCTGTAAACAGGAATCAAGGCCTGATACATGTGACAACACATATGAACCATTATGCTGAGTGAAATATGACACAAAAAGACAAATATTGCATGATCTCACTGATATGAAGCAATTAGAAAAAGAAAACTCAAGAGTTAGAATCTAGAATATATGTTACCAAGGGCTGACTGGGGGTTAAGAGAATGGGGAGTTAATGCTTAATTTGTTCAGCAATGCTATTTAGGTTGATTGTAAAGGTTTGGTGGTGACAGAAGCCCAATATTTGTGGTGCAATTAATTCCACTGAAAAATACATATGAATGCAGCTAAAAAGGGACATTTTTATTCTAGCAATGTATATATATGCCCTAAAAATTTCCCTCGTTGTCCATTACTCTGCTGGGATTCAGGCATTTGAACAGTCCGAATATTTAAGTCTTTGAAAAATGTACTTAAAAGGTATGTTAAAAATTATAGGTTCAAATAAAAGAAGTAGAAGAATCGTGATTAGGGAAATTTTAAATGAGTATAACTATGTGATACTGGGAGAGAGATTATCATATATTCCCAGATAGGGCCTACTCAAAAGGTATTGATTTCTTGATGCTGTGTGCCTTGCGTCTTTTGTTGAGATGTCCTTAGAACCCTTGAGAGAACTCTTGTTTGAAGCTTTATTTACTGTGGCAGTTAGTGAAATCTGTCTGAGATCTGCATAAGTATAACCTCCAGAATGACCAGCTCGCTTTGAAATCTCATAGCCATTAAACATCTTTTTTATTTAATGTTTCCCCATTTGGGTCAAGATCTCTTTCCAAATGCATTGCTGAGTAATGCTTGGTAATAATCCCTTGATGCCAAGGAAGCTCATCCCTGGAAGCCACTGCCCTATGTGCTCTGGGCATAGAAGCAGATTCCACACAGTTTCATCAGTGTAAGAAACAATCAAATCAAAAGGGCCAAGGCAAAGGATTACAATAGGGAACCCAGAAGAGAGGGAAAGTCTTTTCTTAGTGAGGATAGCACATTCAGGTCCCGAAAATTCCTAAGTCTTGGAGCACATGTCCAGGACAAAAAACAAACTCAGAAAAGCCTGGAGATACCCTGTGCTCTTGCCTCAGGTTGATCTTCCTGGTTAAGAGGGCTATGCTCTGAAGGAGTGAATGAACTAACACAGAGCCAATTTGCAAAGACTGTGATAGATATTCTTGGCATGAATTCCTTTTTTGATTAGCTCTTGGCATGCAAGGAAATCTCTATCATTAGCTGGATAGAATCTTAAGGAACAAACAGCTCTTAGACTAAATTTCAGAGTTACATTAATATATTAAAATGCACAGTGTGTTAAAAAAAAATATATCAAAACAAGCGAGAATCGATGGCCTACTCAAAGGAAGAAACACCACACACAATTATGAAGAAAACCAGACTTTGAACATATCAGAGACTTTAAGAAAATGACCTTAAATATGCTCAAAAAAAAAAAAAAAAAAAACCTAGAGAAAGAACTAAGGATAGCAGAAAAATGATATATGAATAAAATAAGAATATTAAAGAAAAATTATCCAAAGTAAGCAAACAGAGCTGATAACCATGATAACTGAAATTTAAGATTCCCTAGAGGTGTTCTATACCAGGTTGGAGCTGGTAGAAGAATCAGTGAACTGGAAGACAAGAAAATGAAATGACTCACGCTGAGGACAAAATGAAGAAAAATGAATTAAAAGTGAAAAAAACCTAAGAAATCAGTGGGATACCCTCGAGTATGCCAATATAGACTTCATAGGAGTCCCAGGGATAGATGAATAAATAATGGTAGAAAACTTCCCAAATTTAATGATATGAATATACAGATTCAAGGAATACTACAAAACACAAAAAGGATAAACTAAAAAAGATCCACATACAAATACATAGTAATCAAACTGTCAAATGCTAAAGACAAAGAGAGAATCCTGAAAGTTGCAAGAAAGAAGCTACATGTCATATACAAGCAAGTCCCAATAATATTAAGTGCTGATTTACCATCACAAACCTTGGAGGCAAGACGGCAGTGGGAAGAAATATTTACAGTGCTTAAAGGAAATAATTACCAAACAAGAATTTTATATCAGGTGTTATTTCTACTACTACTACAATTTTTGAATGTTTGATATTATTGCAAAATAAATTACTTCTTAAAATGCCCATTAAAGCACTCAAAAGACCAAATTGAAACAAATGTGGTTCAATCAAAGTTGTGAAAGTAATCACCCTGATAAGAGTATAGATGGTTTTAAGGAGGAAATGTATGAATATTATACTAAATGCAGTAAGTATTTGCTGTCCTGAATGATTTGGGGTATTTAAGCAACAGGCAGTTACCTGCATTTAAGTTTTTCACAGGAATGCCTCTCCCTGTGCATGCTCTGAAGACTGACTGCCCTTTGCCCCAGGCTAAAAACATTTACAGTACTTCCATAATTCCCTACTCCAAGCCAGGGGTATGCAACTACAGAATTTCTAATTGAGCTCACTCTCTAGGATCTCATATCTCAGTTCAGATTTCCTGTACTTGGCTGTCTTTCGTCAATCTGTGCATGCATGGTTAGGGTGTCATGAACAGAGAAGATTACCCAAAATGTGGGGTCTTTTCGCTGTCATTTTTTCCTCCAGGAGTCTTTAGATCTTATTGCCTATAGGGACACTAAATAATGACTTAGTTTTGACAGGAATGTCCAAGATGAAGTACTTGGAGGTTATAAGATGCTGGAATTTACCTTTATGTCCCAAGCTGGGAAGGGCCCAAATATAAACAGGATATATTACACCCAAATGAACAAATTACCAAATGTATATTTAATAGCAGGGATATGTAAAGTATATATAAAATCAGATGAAGAAAAACACAATGCTGAAATCAAAAGCAAATAGATTACAATTATTTATGCAACCTGTCAGTGTGGGATGATATATTGAACCAAGAGAAAAGAGTTAATAATTAAGCCCAACAAACATTCCTGACAATACATAAAGGTGGATGATTTCTAGAAGGCCTTTCCCCATGTCTACCACAAATGAGAGAAAGTAACTTTCAAAGTATATTTGATGAATGTAAAATTTAATAAGACATATGAATGTATTTTCAGATTTGAAAGTAGAGAGAAAAGAAAAGAATTTGAAAATGGTTCATCACCAGATGAAAGTATTGATTGTTATGGGAAAGAAGCCTATAAAATGAGAATATAGATGTCTTAATTTCACCTTTCATACAGAGATATACAAAATTTAAATCAAGCACTTACAGATTTTGAATTTTCAACAGAAGAAATTTACTTTCAATGAATACATCTGATTTGTGAAACCCAGTCAGTGACTTGGCTCTTAAATATACTAATAATTTATGTCCTGGAGAAATTTCATTTTAAATATTTTGAGTAGTGTGCAACATTAGGTATAAAAAAATCACCCTCATATTTTGATCTTCAAAAACCAATTTCTCTTAATGAACAAAATCAATTAGTGGAAATTTATCCTAATTTGAAAGTGACAGGAAAAATCCACTTAATATAGAATCGATCACTTTTAAAGTATATAATTCAGTGGTATTTAGTATATTCTCATGCTGCGTAAATATGTCCACCTACTAATCTACTACCTATATATTTTTAAACACTATCAGTCACAGTGAAACATGTCAGTAAGCTGAACTTCATTTACACTTAAAATAATGTTGGGAGTTGCAATACCCATAGTTGTAAACTTTTCAACATTTTTTCAGCTATGTTAGGGACGCAAGAAAAATTGCCCATTAAAAAGTTGAGGCTTCACCCATGTGGAATCTAAGCACCCTCTTGATATAGATGTGGTGTGGACACAACCATTCTAAGGTCCACAGGATGGAGTAAAAGAGTATGGATTAGAGTGGACTTACTGATATTCTATTCATAAACTATTGTGATTAGTAATCAAAGAAAACGTAGCATTGATTTGGAGAAAGTGGCCATGGTAGCTGCTGAGGGTAGGGAGGAGGAAGAGAGATGTGATGTGGGGGCATTTTCAGGACTTGGAGCTGTCCTGGGTAGTACTGCAGGGACAGTTATCGGACATTGTATGTCCTCCCATGGCCCACTGGGTGGACTGGGGGAGAGTGTAAACTATAATGTGGACCACTGACCATGTGATGCAGCAGTGCTCAGAGATGTATTCACCAAATGCAATGAATGTTCCATGATGATGGAGGAGGTTGTTGTTATGGTACGAGTGGGGTGAGGGGGAGGGGGGTATATGGGGACCTCATATTTTTTTAATGTAACATTAAAGAAATAAAAAAATAAATTTTTAAAAAAAAGTTGAGGCAGCACTAATGTAAGATGTGAGTAATAGGGAAAACTATATAGGTGGGTGGGGGTAATATGGGAATCCCCCACACTTTTTTTTTTTTTAAAGATACAGGGGATTGAACCCGGTACTTCATACTGTGGAAAGCAAAGCTCAACCACTGAGCTACAACCGCTCACCTGCCCTACACTTTTGATGTAACTTTTCTGCAATATAAAACTTCTCTAAAAATAAAGTTTATAATGCATTAAAAACGAAGGAACAAACAAAAAACCTCGAGGCATGTACATTTATTTTCCCTTTCCCTTCAGGCTCCGATATGGTCCAGCCAGGGCCGGCCAGTTCCCTAGCTTATCAGACTGAAAAGTTTCCAAGACTTTGCAAATTCCTTTCATTAGTTCTCTGAATCCGCATCACGACTGCGTCCAGGAACAATCCTGAATCTATTTTTTTTTTTTAATCTTTCACGATGTCCTAATTTCCAGAAGACAAACCCTCTGGGAACGGGATACTTTGGTAAGGTAAGTTTTGCCAGTCAACCGCGTGGGATCAACGCCGATAAATGAAGGTTGTGCGCTCGCTAGTGAAAAACAGTTCTCGGAGAAGCAGCGACAGTGAAAAATATATCCTGCGTTTTAACTAGGAATTCTAGGATACTCTCCTCTATATTAAGCAGGAAGACTTGTACTCACTGTGGACGTGGCACCGAAAGCCCCAGCCTACAGCCCCTTCTTCGCCGGCTATCGGAGGACCCGGCTCCACTCCTCACTGAGGAGACGGCGCCCCCTCCCCGGGTTGAACAGGGAGGCGTTTCCGGGAGGTTCTGTCAGAACAGGCAGCCTCGTGCGCCCCCTGCCGGCCGGCGGTGCACAGCGCAGCGCAGGAAATGTCGGACCCTTCCTGCGGGTGACAGGGAGACCCCTCCGGGCCTCAGGCGGAATCACTGGGATTGTGTTCAGATGACTGAATACCAGCGACTGAGCAGGGTGAAGTGGACTCCTCAACAGAGTCAACATTGAACGCATCGAGAAGGAAGATCCTGGAGAAAGAGCAGCAGTGGGGGAGCCTCCTCTCGGCCCCCAGTCTCTCCACGTCCAGGCTTGGGACCCGGGCTTTTATCCCCGCCCTCATCTCTCCTGACCATCTCTGGGTAAAACACCTGGCACGTCATAATGGGTGTCCCTGACGATGTCCCACGTGACTCCCCGTGAAGACCCTGCCTGCCGGGCGTCCACCTTTCCTTCATCCCGCTCATCCTCAGCCCTGTCCCCTCAGAGTTGTCCATATTCAGCTCGATGGTGCCTGTACTGAGGCTCAAGTAGGGTGGCATGTCCCCCCTCCACAGACTGTTCCTTGGGACCTGCTCCTGGGAATCCCAACCAGGTTCTCTCACTGTGGGAGTTTTTGCTATGTAGGTAAGGAAACTTTTGTTTTTTATTCTTCTGAATTTCTCCTGTTAGCCCTACTGTGTTAATTGAATATTGTCCCTTTGAAGGGAAAAATTAACAAATTAAGATTGCAAAGCTTGCTTTACACTGAAAAACTGAACCATGTTCCTGCAAAGTCTTTCCATCATTGGATCTGATCTGTCCCCCAGCTCCTTGGAATACATAGTGTCCACAATAAAGTAAATTCAAGTATCTTAGAAGCTGGACTGCTGAATATTGAATTTTGCCTGTCACTGTGTCAGCAGTGTGTCTTAAGCTCTCTCTGCCTCTGTGTCACCATCTATAAAGAGGAGTAAACAGTTCAGAGTAAAGAGTTCAGCATAATACCTGTGCTTTATGTTAGCTCTTTTAAAGTTTATTCTGACTTTTAAAAAATCTTGTGAGCAAGTCTTAAAGTCATAATGTGCCGGATGAGAGCTCCCACTCAATTCATTTTGCCACAGTTCTTCATTTGTGGGGCTCATTCATGTTTGTCATCTTACTCTTTGTAGTAGTGAAAAGGCAAATAAAATCACTTCTGCTACTAAAGGTGTGTGAAATTACACTGAAGATTTCCAGTGGGAATCAGCTGGGAGTCTAAGATTGAATTATTCAACCAGAAGATGAATTATAAAAGTCTGCACATATAGCAGAGTGTTGGCAATATGAGTATGCTGAACCCATAACCCGTGGCTGAAGGATCAAAACCATATTCTGCTAGTGTAACCAGATTCCTCTAGGTCCTTGGCTATGTTATATAAAATAATTTGAGAGCATGCCAGCTCAGTTAGGCCAAGAGTTTATTAAGGAAATGAGAGAAAACAACAGATTACAGGTACCCAGGTGTACTTTCCCGCTGGTGGAGGCAGAAAAAAGGGACTACTTAGTCTCTGAGCTTTTTTTTTAAACCGTTAATTACTCCTTCCTTTGTTAATGTCTGGGGGAGGGATCCCTACTGTTTGCTGTTTTGATTGGTTATCCCACCCATCAGTTCCCCCAGGCAGAGCCCAATGGCAAGTCCCCTTGAGAATATCTGGGACTTTTCCTTGATCCTGGATGTGATCTCATTCTAAATGGAGGATTCTTCTGAGATTCTTCCAGTAGCCTTTTGGTGAGGGGTCTATCCCTCATGGGGAGTTTCCAGGTGGAATTCCATAGCCATGTGTTTCACAGCCATGTTTTTCTGCCAGGTTTTAGATTCATCTGAGGAGCTTATAAAAATAGGTATGTAGTGTGAAAATATCCTGTTTTTCTCCTTTTCTACAGCTGGGTGGGCATGGTAAGCACATTCCCATGTGTCAGTGGGTACTTGTTGCCGGTGTGGTTTCGGCAGCTGATGGGTGAGAGCTGCAAGCTGCTTTCCTATCGTGTCAGCAAACAACAACTCTCTACCGATAACCTACCTACATGAGTCCAGCAGGATGCTGATTTAGTTTTTTCTACTAAGAGGTGTTTGTGAGGAAATTTATTAGGTTTTCTGCCCTCCTCCTTAGGTCCCTATTCTGTCACTCTTTAGGAGGAGGGAGGTTCTCAATCCCTGTTGCAAGGTGGGAGCACACAGGACCTCCACCCAGAATGTGCTTATAGAGACCTATTAAAGGCTGAAAACATTTCAGGACCAAAATTCACTTGATGTTTCAGGCAACGTGGACACAGCGGTAAGATATTTGGGAATGAAATTCATCCTGTGAAAGCCTTCCCATATACTCCTACATATGGATCTTTCCCCTCTGACTTTGAGAAAAGTGCAGGGGAGGCTGAGGGAGGTAGGAGCGTGAGAGGTGGGGGAATGCAGAGCCTCCATTATCTGGACCCTTGGAGGCTACAATGCTGTAGCCAAGATGTTAGGAGTCAACAAATAATTAAACTGAATCATCACATAGATGGCTTTTTCTTTCTAGTATATTGTAGAATAGCCAAAGGGAAATACCTGAAATTACTTAAATCCATAAAACTCTAAGCCAGATACCCTGATTTGTTGTAATTGTAAAAAAAAAATGTAATGAGCTAAAGCGGGTTCTTTTCTCCTGTCTTGTTTGTTTGTTTTGAGGTACCAGGGGCAGGGATTGAACCCAGGATTCTGTATGTGGGAAGCTGGCACTCAACCACTGAATCACATTGGCTTCCCTGAGTTGGTTGTTTCATCTATTTACATGTTGTTTGTTTTGTGTGTGTTTAGAAGGCACCAGGACCTAACCTGGGAAGTGCCACTGGGCAGCAGGCACTTAACCACTTGAGCTACATCCACTCCCTAATGTGTCTTTAAAGTCAATTCCTGAGACACCAGGGTTTCAAAGAGAAAAAATTTACTTGGTTGTGCAAGCAAAGGAGATCAGTCACCTTAGATGGCCCAAAAACACAGACAAAAATTTAAAAACAAAGAAGGGCAGATTATTCCAAAGATCCTTGTATTTTCCACACAGAATCAGTTGCATGTAATATAATGTAGAGGGTGCACTGAATGTACAATATGGATGGACTTTCAAGAGCCCAGTGCTGTTCTCAGAGCTGGGCAACTTAGACAGGAAGCCAGTCATGAGGGGAAGCATTTTGCCCTAGAACTCAGAGCCCAGCTCTGTGCTTCTCCTCCTGGTATGATGTCTCAGAACTGTTTTTGATAATTGCACTTTATAGTTCATTTTATATGTATATATATATATATACATATATATATAATTATATGTATGTCTGTATATATGTGTATGTGTATTGTATGTATAAATAGATGAATAAATGAATACTAAGGAGAGTATTTATAATAAGAGTGTTTACCTCTTTAAGATGAGGAGTATAAAAAAGATCAATTCCACTGATGTAATGGAGGGGGTTGAAAATTTTCACTCTCCCCCAAACCTAATTGAGGATAGCTAACCACCTAAGTCATGGCTGGAGCCTTAATAGGGGGATGGGGAGGGGAGAGAAATAAATAAATAAAATCTTAAAAAAAGAAAAAAGAGTCTTCTTGACCTGGCAATAAAGAAAAAGATGGGAAGGTGCCTCCTATCACAGTTTAAGCACTCAGTACCTACACTTGCATTACCTAGATTTCAGTCTGGTTCTTAGACATGGCTACCTATTTTTCTTTTCATTGTTGTATGTTGTTTCTTGCATATATTTTTTTTTTTTCAAAATATTTTTATTATACAAATATAACTGCCATACAGCCTATTATACCATGATGTATTTTTAGGAGTTAACAAAGGGTGACAAACTAGAATTTTTAGGAATACATATAATTTATTATAGAATTTGGAACTTTACAGATAAATATATGTAGCAGAGCGTGGGGGTTTCGTCCTCGCTCAGGCCCAAGAGTCGGGGGGGCTTGCTCCTGCCGATCAGCCGGCGGGGGGTGCCCCAAGAGGGAGCACCGGTTCTCCAGGCGTGGGGGACGCGCGGTTGGGGAAAAACCACGGAGACCGCTTGAGCGCAAGAACAGGTCTGCTTTATTACGGAAGTACACTTAGCTATATAGGGTTGGGTAGAGGGAGGGGCGTGATGAAGGGAGGGTTGGCTAAGGGGCGGCTGTGGACAGGCTGAAGCTGATGGATAGACCTGAGGTAAGCAGTTACTGGGGAAGAGGGCAGATTGTGGGTTGGCAATATGGGCGGGACTGGCGGGAAGGACGGCGGGAGCTGGAAGGGGAGGAGGGGTGGAGAAAGGCGGCAACAAATATACATGCAAAAATACATGAAAAAGCTAAAAAGTAGAATATTAACATCAATAGGCTATTCTTTGTGTGATATTGCTATTTTCCTTGCAATTTTCTGTATGTTTAAATCAGTCAAAGGAAAAAATAATATACATGCAGAATACATCATAATATGTTTAATCTTTCTCTTATTCCTGGATATTGAGGTAGTTTCCAGTTCCCAATTCCAACCCTCACACTAGGGAAAAACTCATTTTTATGAACACTTACTGTGGCAGTTTGAAATTAGTTTATGAATCCAAAAAGAAAAAGATTATGTTCTTGGACTGTATATTCCTGTGGGTGCAGGACCCTTTTGATTGGACTATGTAAGTGAGGCGTGACTCAAGTTGGGTCTCTGACCTTTAACTGGAGCTTTATAATAACAGAGACACAAAGAAAGACACACAGAAAAAGGGAATTGTCATATTGATCCTGCCATGTGAATAAGAGTACTACAGGAAATTAGAGAAGCCCTGAGAGGCAGACAGAGCTTCTGGAGAATGGAATCAGCAGATTTTGTGGTGAATAATGCACAACATTGTGATTATACTAAAAACCATTGATTATACACTTTGGATAGATCATATGGTATATGAGTATATCTCAATAAAACTGCTTAAAAAATAAATGCTATAATAGCCAGAAATAGCAGCTATGTACAACAGGGGAAGCATAGAGAGACTGAAAGGGATGAATTTTTATGTTTTATTATTATTATTATCAAATTAATGAAAATGCTCTAATAATGATTGAAGTGATGAATCCACAACTGTGTGATTATACCAAATACCATTGATTGTACTGTTTGGATGAATTGTATGCTATATTAATATAATTTCAAGAAAATTGATTTTTTTAAAAAGCCAACTCATTTCTAAGACACATCAATCAGGAAATATAGCATGCCTTCATTTTCCACACATCAACATCATTTCCAGTTTGACTTTCCTCCTTGCCAGAAGGGAGGGTGAGCCGGTAGACCTTTTCTCCTACCATGAGCTCATTTACAGTTTGTGGATTGCCCAGATTGCTGAGGAAGTGATGATTGCAGGGAGGCAGTCATATGTGTCATGAAATCGCTTTCGTTTATCAAGCTTTCAGCAACCATGTTCACTGCCTAGTATAAATAGTGTCTCCAGAGGTAGGGTGCAGCTTCCAAACAAGCATTTACTCATGAAGTAAATAACAAAGGTAAGCACTGCTTACAGCAGCGTAACAGTCTGCATTTGGGTTTACAAGTGGTTTTTCCTTCTTTGTGTGTTAGCCTTGCTCCAGAGCATGGTGTCTTCCATGTTCATCATCCTTTAAATTCCACTGATTCTGCACCAAAAGAAAGGAGACTAGGACCATGGTGGTAAGAATGAAATTTTCCTCCTCCTGAAGCTGAGACCCTGGTGAGATTCACTGCATGTAGAGAAGAAACTGAAAATCTTCTTTGCTGAGGGGTGGTTTGGGTAGTAGAGAGCCCTGCTTCTATGGATCTAGATTCAGAAACGGTTGTGCCTTTTACTGTATATCTGTGGTTGGCAGGTGTTGATTTAAAGGCTTGATGTTTCTGGATATTGCAAGTGCCATTGGTAAAGAGATGGCTCTTTAGCTGACTATGCCAGATGCCACTGCATGTCTCTCAGTAGGTTGTGGATGTGCAAATGTCCCTTCAGGAGGTTCCCATTTTGCAATCAGAGTTTGACACCACTCATCGCACCATATATAAAGCTATGCCTTGTTGACCTAGGTCCTTCAATTGTTTTTTTATTATCAGGTTTACACTGCAAATAGTTCTTTGCCTATAGTATACCCAGGCCAGTGTGTTTATTGTGATTCTGGCATTTTCCTTGATATTGGGGCCAGAAAGAAGTCTGAGTATCTAAGAACGCTGTCCTGGAATCAGTACTTTTGGCATGTGATTCATTAGTGTCAGAGGCGAGTGAGCATTCTCTCCTGCCTGTACAGTCTGGCTGGGCTGGACCACAATGGGCTGGACCTAACTTGCACAATCCCCAAAAGGATCCTAAGGAATAAACGATGTGAGGAATAAAGGATGAGAATTTTGCTTGATGCTGAAAGAATTGGAGGGAGGAAGATTATGGTACCTGCTTAAGACAGTAAATGGTCATTTTGGTGCTGCTGAATAGTCAGCTCTTTCCTCAGATTTGCACCATCTGCCAAGGAATTCACAGGTTTCCTGCTGCTCTCCTTTGGTGCCAAGATCTTTGGTTCTGAAACCATATCTGGATTCTTGATTCTGGAATGCCTGGTTCTTTAGCCAGTTCTTCCCTGTAGCAATACCAGGGAATCAGTTCTTCTCAAAGGCTTGAACTAGGATGTGGATTTGAGAACATGTCATGTGTATTTGGTTTCTTCTGCGTCCTGATCCTAAATATTCTTGAGTCCTAAGCAAAGGCTGATCTTGAACATGGGTTTGATCTTCCAAGGGGCATCCAGACTTCAGTCACTGTGCCTTTCGAAACCAAATCTGAATTCTAGACTCTGGAATATCAATTTCTTTGTCTAGCCATTCTCTGGTAGATATACCAGGGTAAGTGTTCCCCTTAAACCATGCTTAAAGGGTATCCTTTTGACTCTGGATCAAAACAGTCCTCCTTTGTGGGGTTTCTTTACCCTTCTTTGTAGGGTATCTTTAAAACTTTCATTAGACAAAGCATTTATGGGACTCATGGCTGCTATCTTAATTTTAAACTTCAGGTATGGTATTTTCTTCTTGCATATATTTTTTATACTGCTCCCAAAATCAGCATCCTAGGGTGACCAGTACTAGAAGACTTTCGGGACTGCTAATTTTTGTGGCATTGGTGATCTGTGACTGACTAGTGTGGTTTGTGGAGGCAAGTGTTTGGAGGGTTTCTGCATCTAAGTAAAAATCTTTTGCAATTTTGATCCAACCCAAGTTTAGGAAATATTGTCAAGGATGGGACTAAGGTTATATTGTGATAGGGGAAGTTATTTAAATACCTTACAAGCCCACTTGGCTCTCTGTGCTGGCTGTATTCTCTGTGTGCCTAAGTTAAGTTAGGGTGATATTGTGCAATTCCAGGTGGTGTTCAAGGGAGACTGTAAAGTTGTAGTCAAGCGAGCTTGCATATCACCTGTCTTGAATTTGGAATCTGAGTCAACTGTCTCAGCCCACCAATTGCCTAAAAGCCTTAGTCTTGTTCCTTGAAGTTAACCTGCTGAGAGGTTCATTCTAATAATGATACTCTCGGGGAAAACAACCAGAACAGAAATACCTTTTAGGGAAACGGACTTTGGCCCAGTGGTTAGGGCGTCCGTCTACCATATGGGAGGTCCGCGGTTCAAGCCCCGGGCCTCCTTGACCCGTGTGGAGCTGGCCATGCGCAGTGCTGATGCGCGCAAGGAGTGCCGTGCCACGCAAGGGTGTCCCCGGCGTGAGAGCCCCACGCGCAAGGAGTGCGCCCGTGAGGAAAGCCGCCCAGCGTGAAAAGAAAGAGCAGCCTGCCCAGGAATGGCGCCGCCCACACTTCCTGTGCCGCTGACGACAACAGAAGCGGACAAAGAAACAAGACGCAGCAAACCGACACCAAGAACAGACAACCAGGGGAGGGGGGGAAATTAAATAAAATAAATAAATCTTTAAAAAAAAAAAAAAAAAAAAAAAGAAATACCTTTTAGCAAAACTGGGTCAGTTTTAATAGTTACAGGGACAATTGTTTCATTAGTCCTTCCCCCCAAACCCTTCACCTCTTGTGGAATCTCTTCAAAGATGGGTTCTTCCTGGGATTAAGGAGATTTGGGCATGTATATCCAATAAAGTCAGCAAGTGTTATTTAGTTTTGGAGATCAAACTACAGTTAATGTGGTAAAAAGGCAATTGTCTGCCAGAAGGGGCCCATTTCCATGACCACCAAATCCCTATGAGGGAATGGACCCCCTGCTTCTGACAAAGATTAGGGGAAATGCAGAAATTAAGACTGACTCTGAAGGGAAAGGCTGCCACAGATTTTAATCAGACTAGTAAGGATTATAATTGCTCCACTGATTTACCAGAGATCATTCAATTTATGACTCCCTTGTGCCTTAGTGTCCTATAGAACCTCTTTTGATCATTTTGGCTTTCACTCTTAAGTGGGGCCTGGTTGTAGGTGTTTTTTTGTTTGTTTGTTTGTTTGTTTTTGGCCTAGGAGGGGAACCTTACTGTTGATAAGAATTTTGGTTTGGGCCAGGTCAAATATTTGTGGAATTAACAGATAACACTTGTTTTTGATTTTGTATTATGTGAGTTTCTCTTAAATCCACAAATCTATAGCCTCTTAAATTGTTTTAGCCTTAGCCATCATTGCCAGTAAGGAGGACTGATATTTGTCAGGAGCCTCCTGAGAAACAACTGTTTGGACTCAGGGCTCCATTCAGCATCCTCCAGACTTGCTAGTTCATTGTGCTGTATATCATCTGTTGCTTGATTATCCAACTCCAACATCCCCAGTTAGTGGAGATGTTTGGCCTCAGCCAGTGTTTTCCATTGGAAGTCTATCCAAGATGCTAGGTGGCCTAATGTGGGGTGGTTACCTTCCAAGCAGCAAAAATCCACACAATATTATATATGCGAATGGGGTCCAAAACTGCCTTTGAGGGTCATTCCCAACTTCTGCAATAATTGTGTGGGATCTGTTAGTAGGTATACCATTTCTCCATTCCATACTTTGACATGAAATTGTTTATTTTCAGCCCCTAATAGGTTGAGATTCCTCTCAGCAAGATATATTTTAAATAATCAAGCAGCCTCTTTTACTTTTTCTATCCTTATTTTTTAAAATATTTTTAAACCTTTATTTATATTTTCATTCTTTATTTTTATTTTTTTAAGATTTATTTTTTTAATTTCTCTCCCTTTCCCCAACCTTCCCCGGCCAGTTGTCTGCTCTCTGTATCCATTCATTGTGTGTTCTTCTGTGACCGCTTCTATCATTATTAGTGGCATCGGGAATCTGTTTCTTTTTGTTGCGTCACCTTGTTGTGTCAGCTCTCCGTGTGTGTGGTGCCATTCCTGGGCAGGCTGCACTTTCTTTCATGCTGGGCAGCTCTCCTTACGGGGTGCACTCCTTGCACGCGGGACTCCCCTATGTGGGGGACACCCCTGCGTGGCACGGCACTCCCTGAGTGGCAGGTACTCCCTGTGCACATCAGCACTGCGCGTGGGCCAGCTCCACATGGGTCAAGGAGGCCTGGGGTTGGACCGCGGACCTCCCACGTGGTAAGCGAATGCCCTATCCATTGGGCCAAGTCCACTTCTCCTCTTTTACTTTTTAATTCCTGGACTAGGTCTTTAAGATGAGACTTGTGCTCAAAGCAAGAAGCTTCTCAAAGCAGTTTTCCTTCTCTAAAGGAAGACTGTCCCCTCCTTCTTTGTCCTTTCTTTTTACCTCTTCTATCTTTATTACTTTGCAGATTATTATCAGCAAAGTAGTAGGTAAGCTGTCCTCATCACTGTCATAGTAGTTTCATGCTACCTCCTCTTAATCTACCACCCAGGTTCCTTCTTTCTATGCTGTCTCTCCTGACAGTTTAAGTTTCTACTTCCTCTTCTGGTGGCATCATTATGAGAAGATCTCATGAGCAAAGCCCAACAAGTATCTCATGATTTGGAGCATCCCCTTTGCAGGCACAAACTTCCTTCCCAGAGGCCTGGGACATGCAAGATATAAACTTTCTTGTCTTTAGTCAAGGTTGACATCTCGACATTCCTCTGGGGAGGGACAAAATGGCAACATCCACCACATCCTCTCCAAGGCCCTCTCTCCACTCTCCCTTCCTTATTGGCCTCTTCTCTCTTCTCCTACCTCCATCCCCTTTTGGTTCCCCAGCACGGCCAATCCTATGGTCAACACAGACTGCTTCCTTCTATTTCCACCATCCTCCTACCTCAGTTTCCCTCCACAGAAAGTCTTTGATGTGCCTGGTTTGGCATAGTTCATCTGGTCTTGTCAATCTCTTTCTACCTTCCTACCCTCTCCCCTCTTGCACAATAATATATACATGTGTGTACATATATATGTATTATAACATATATATATTCAGTTTAAGAATAGTTCTTCTGCATTTTTTCTTATGCTTATTAGGTTTTAGAGGTAGGCGCAGAAAGGCAAATATACACATCCCATTATTATATTTTGTCCCATTATTTTTAATTACCATATAATATTCCACATAACAATGCCTGTAATTTAGTCAAGTGTTTCTGGCTGATGGGCATGCAAATGTTTCTTCTACTTTTGATAATACAAGCCATTTAGTATTGAGTAACTTGATATGCTTCTTTTTAGATATGCCCTAATTTTTCTCCAGGACAGGTACATGAATACATAATAAAATTGTTGGTTCTAATGGAAAGGAATTTTATATATTTCATGTATATAATCATCATATATGCAGTGTTGATGCAGTCATATTGTTCCAAATTATGTCTTTATAAGTTTGCTCTCCAACTAACAAAGTGAGAGTGCCTGACCCCTTGTCAAGGTTTCTAGTCCTAAGCACACAACCAAAAGCCCCCACCATGGGAATGAGGATGGCGTTGATTGCTCTGACAAGGAATACAGATGCATCTCTTCATTGAAGATTTTCTGGTGTCTAATTGTATCTCTGGCAGTAATTAAAACTTTGGTTACAACTCTCTAAACCAAACTCAGCATATAAATGCATTACCTTCCCCTTGGAGTGGGACATGACTTCTGGGGATGAGCCTCCCTGGTGCCAACTAGAAAAACAACCTTGAATGAAAGGGGGAAATGGTAAAGACAAATGAGTTTGTATGACTAAGAGACTTCAAAATGAGCCAGGAGATCATCAGAAGGGTCATGCTTATGCACATCTGAGCAGGATCTCAGAGACAGCCAAAGTAGATACAACCCCAGGTAGTGGTGTTCCTGAGGGCTACACAGACACCCAGGTCCTGTGGTCATGGCAGATGGCTTCAGAGTTTGGTGCCTTGCCAGTGGGCCCTACTTTGGAATTTGTGCTCCTGAGTGTGATGGAGTAGGACTCAGATGTGACTTCTCTACACATGCCTCTTCTGTCCCTTTTATTGAACCTGTGGTTGGTGCTGGGGTTGTTGTATGACCAGGAGACTTGGCTGTCTGGGCTGTCCATGTGCCAACTGGGCCCTGAGCCTCCGCAGTGTTGTAGCACATACTCTCCAGTTCGTTGGACTTACCCAGGTCAGCTGACAAGGACGTGAGGATGGACAACCACCACACCAAGGAACTGAGAGAGTCTCCATCTGTGGGCATGAGAGCCTCATCCACCAGCTGTGTGAGATCAAAGCCCCCTCTCAATTGAGAGGTGAAGTGGGCATCGCCATCCCAGGGTCCTCAGGATGGAGGAATAAAATATGGATTAGAGGGGATTTACTGTATTTTTTTCTTCCCCTCCCTGCCCTGCTATTTTGCAGTCTGTGTCCATTCACTGTCATCTTCTGTACTATTTCTCTTTTTGTCTTCTCTTCTTGGAATCCTGGGGATTCAATCCTGGGGACCTCTATTGTGGAGAAAGGTTCCCTGTCAATTGCGCCACCTCAGTTTCTGGTCTCTGCTATGCTTGACTCTCCCCTTCATCTCTCTTTTGTTGTGTCATCATCTTGCAGCATGACTCATTTGTGTGGGCCCTGGCTCACCACACAGGCATTCGGACCTCTGTGCAGGCACTTGGCTTGCCATGCAGGCACTGGCTCACCACACAGGCACTGGCTTGCCATGCAGGCACTTGCTCAAGGCACTTGGCTTGCCCTATGGGCACTCAGCTCACTTTGTGGGCACACGGCTAACTGCATGGGCACTTGGTTCGCCATGCAGGCATTTGCATGGGTACTTGGCTTGCTGCACAGGCACTCAACTCATCACATGGGCACTCAGCTTGCTAAGCAGGTCCTCATATGGGCACTCGGTTCACTGTGTGGGCACTGGCTGGCTGTGCAGGCATGCTTTCTCTTCTTTTTCACCAGGAAGCCCCAAGGATCAAACCCAGGTCCTCCCATATGGTAGGTGGAGGCCCTATCACTTAAGCCATAATCGTTTCCCTTTCTGTAGTCTACAATTATTATGACTCTAGCAATGGAAGAAATTATTTCATTGATGAGACAGTGGCCACAGGAGTTGCTGAAGTCAGGGAGAGGGAAGAAGAGATGTGATGTGGGGGCATTTTTGGGACTTGGAGTTGTTCTGAATGACATGGCAGGGACCGATGCAGGACATTATATATCCTGCCATAACCCACTGAGTGGACTGGGAGAGAGTGTAAACTATAATCCATGCTGTGTAGCAGTGCCCCAGAATGTATTCATTAATTGCAATGAATGTACCATGCTAATGAAATAAGTTGATGTGGGAAAAGTGGGGGATGTAAGGAGTGGGGCATATGGGAACCTCCTATATTTTTTAATGTAATATTTTGTGTGATCTATGTATCTTTTAAAAATATATTAGAAAAAAACCTTGGTTACAAATTTTCTCTTGGATAAAATATACTTCTTTCAACCTGGTAAATACCCTTTTCTCAGGAAATGATGGGAGTAAAGAAGGTGAGAAGAGAATACCACCTCAACCAAGATTGAAAGTACAAGCCCTTCTTTCTCTAATATTCTTTACGTTTCATCCATTCAGGGAAAAGAAATTGCGGTCTCCTCATACCTAAGCCTTGTCTTTTCACGTGTGTTTTTTTCCCTCATAGCGAATTACCTTGCAAATAGAGCTCAGAAGTTTCTCAAAGAAGCCCAGCTTTCCTCAAATCTTTATCCCTGTGAAGAAACTCCAGTGCCCTGGGAACTGATACAAATACTTCATGCCTCTATTGTCTGTACCACCATGTCACCCACCCACAACTATCAGGCTGCCCATGCCCCATCCTGAAAGTCTTCACACTCTTCCCCATGGGATTTACACTCAGTGCCACCTTGAAGCTCACACTTGTGGCTTCTACTTCCTAGAATGTCTCACCTGCTTCCTTATCCTCGCCAGCCTTTCCTAATCATGTTCAAACATTTCCCCAAAGCCAGGTGGTTGTTTGAAAATGGCATTGCATTTTGAACTACCGAGAAATTAATTTAAGGTCTGGAATTAAAGTTTTCAATGGTATGATCATGGTCAATTTGCTAAATCTTTTCAAGAATAATTTTCTCACATATAATAGGATGACAATGCATATCTCAAAAGCTGTTGCAAGGTTTAAGTGACACATTGAAATGCATTGAGACCTGTGCATTATATGTATTGAGACCTGTGTCCCAACTGAAGACATTTGTCCTGGAAGCTTCTGGCCTCCTACTTAGTCTACATTTTTTCTAGTCCCGCTACTGAGCTTTATCCTGGGACTGTCTCTTTTTCTTTCCTCTTTGCTGAGAGTTGCTGTTTCCTGGAATTTCATTTATGTGAGAATTTTAAAGGTATTTCTCTACTTTCCTGTGGTTTTAGTGTTGTTAGTGAGAGGTTAACAAATCTGGGAAATGGACTTGGCCCAGTGGTTAGGGCGTCCATCTACCACATGGGAGGTCCGCAGTTCAAACCCCGGGCCTCCTTGACCCGTGTGGAGCTGGCCCATGCGCAGTGCTGATGCACGAAAGGAGTGCCCTGCCACACAGGGGTGTCCCCCGCGTAGGAGAGCCCCACGCGCAAGGAGTGCGCCCTCCTTGCGCCCGTAAGGAGAGCCGCCCAGCGGGAAAGAAAGTGCAGCCTGCCCAGGAATGGCGCCGCCCACACTTCCTGTGCCACTGATGACAACAGAAGCGGACAAAGAAACAAGACGCAGCAAACAGACACAGAGAACAGACAACCGGGGGAGGGCGGGGGGGAATTAAATAAATAAATAAATAAAATCTTAAAAAAAAACAAAAATAAATCTGTCACTACTCTTATCATGATCTGTTTGGTTTTTGTTTTTTGAGGTACCAGTGATGGGGATTGAACCTGGGACCTCGTATGTGGGAAGCTGGTGTTCGACCATTGAGCTACTTTGGCTTCCCTGAGTTAGTTTTCCATTTCTTTTGCTGTTTGTTTTGTTTTTAGGCAGTATGAGAATTGAATCTCATATGTAGGAAGTAGGCACTCAAACACTTAACCTACATCTGCTCCCTGATAATGATCTTTTTTTAAAGATTTATTTATTTCTCTCCCCTCCCTCCATTGTCTTCTCTCTGTGTCCATTCACTGTGTTTTCTGTGTCTGCTTGTATTCTCATTAGGCAGCTGGGAACCAATCCTGGGACCTTCTGGATTGGGAGAGAGGTGACCATTCTCTTGCACCACCTCAGCTCCCTTCTTCTGCTACGACTCTTGTCTCTCCTGTATGTCTCTTGTGGCATCATCTTGCTGCACTGCCTGACACTCCTGTGCAGGGCATCACTCCTGAGCAGGGTCACTCCCGCATGGGGCGACATTCCCTAATGCGGCAACACTCTGCATGGGCCAGCTTGCTGCGTGGGCCAGCTTGCCTTCACCAGGAGGCCCGGGCCATCAAACCATGGACCTCCTATGTCATAAATGGGAGCCCAACTGCTTGAAACACATCTGTTTCCCTGGTAATGATCTTTTAATGTGATACAACCTAGTTTTATCTTTTTAAAAAATTCTTCATGTTATGAAATTCCACAATTATTTGGGTTGATGTGCGAGTTCTTTCATTCACTTTATTATTAACCTGGAATCTTCTGTATCTGATATCTGGTGGCTTTTCTTGAATTGGTATTTTTATAATAGCTTCTCCTTTTTACTCTCTCTTTCTAGAACTATTAGAATTTGGTCAGTGAATTTTACTATAAGTAATAGTGAATCTTAAAAAATCCTAGTCTTAAACAAAATGGACATTAATTTGTCATCTTGTCACATGTGTCTTCTTCCCTCATAGATAATTACCTTGCAAGTAAAGTCCAGAAATATCTCAAAGAAGCCCAGTCATGAGGTAATCGTTTAGAAAGCTTAATTTAGGTAGTCGTGATTGATAAGAGAGGAAGCTTAATTTATAATGAACACCAGAATAAAGGGCTGGTGACAGACTTCAGTTTTTGACGCTCTTCCTCTTTCTGCCTGCCATATGCTATGCCCTAACATAAGAAAATGAATTCTTGAAAAAGATTAAAGGCAAAAATGCTAGAATATGGAAAGGATGGTAAAGTAGTAAAATCTTGATTAAGCACAATTTTAAAAACAAAAGAAATCCCCACCAAGGTTTCACTTCATAGGACATCTGTGTTTTATTTCAGGGAAATTAGCATTAGAAAATGCAAAAAAGATATTTCTTCTAACTTCTATTTATCCCCTAAATTCAAATCCTGGAGTCTGAATCTCCCATACCATTGAGAATTTGTTTTTCAACCCTGTAGTGTTTTTCTGCCGGTAACAATTTTCTTTTGGCTTTTCATAAGGCATGAAGAATATGAGAAAATAGAGATGAAAAGAATGAGAGATTGGCATTTTATTTGCTTTCTGGAGTGTATGGAAAAATGATAAGAAGCGTTCAATACAAACAAATGTTGGAAATCTCAATTTTTAATAAAATCCATAGGGACATACACTATTTAAACTCTGTTAAGTATGCTTCCTGTTTTAGCAGACAGAGGTAGGCAGTACAGAAATTATAAAATAACACACACACATGCTATGTGCCAAGCACTGTTCTCTGCATACCAAGGGTTTTTGCAAGAGAATAAGAGTCACAGGTCCTGTTTTCAGGGAGAGACATTTGTGCATCAGCTATGGAAAATTCTAAACTTAGCACCTGGAAGCTGGGAGGGAATGGACTGGAGTTCTCTTCTCACCAGCACTCCTCCATGTAGAAGCACAAGAAGAGGATTTATACTGGGTCACACCTAAGTAGGAAGACTATTGTCCTTTATCAAAATGGAAACTTATTAGTATCTACCCTCTTTGATTTTGCTTTAAAAAATATAATATGTGCTTGGTAGAAATTTCATGAAATAAAGAAAACTGTAAGACTTTAAGTCACCCATAATCAACTCTTTCACAAAAGACAAAACTTGGCAGGGTGTGGTGTAAGTCCCCTGACCTTTCCCTGAACCTTCATGACTTTATTCATTAACCTTGTTAAAATTGTTTTTGTAAATCTCTCTTCATTAAAATGCTATCTGTGGAGTCAAAGAAGAATTTAATGGTTACATTTGTTGCTGAGCGGGGAGGTCTCAGTCTCGCTCAGGCCCAAGAGTTGGGGGGGGGTCAGCTCCTACCAAACCGCCGGCGGGGGGTGCTCCAGGGATAGAGCACCGGGGCTCTCCAGGCGTGGGGGACGCGTGGTTAGGAAAGAACCACGGAGACCGCCTGAGTGCAGGAACAGGTCTGCTTTATTACGGAAGTACACTTAGCTATATAGGGGTGGGTAGAGGGAGGGGCGTGATGAAGGGAGGGTTGGCTAAGGGGCGGCTGTGGACAGGCTGAAGCTGATGGATAGACCTGAGGTAAGCAGTTCTGGGGAAGAGGGCAGATTGTAGGTTGGCAATATGGGCGGGACTGGCGGGAAGGACGGCGGGAGCTGGAAGGGGAGGAGGGGTGGAGAAAGGCGGCAACAATTGCTCCTTTTGTTTTAAAAAGAAATAGAGGCAACAAGTTTTGGTGCGCACTGTGGGTGTGAATAACTCGGCGTGCGCAGCAACAAAAGACAAGGATTATGAGGAGGAGGAGGAAAGGAGGTTATAAGGACGGGTACTGGAATAGGACGAGGGGTGGGGGGAGACCACGAGGACCAGCCGGCCGTGAGCGGATGACATAGCATCTGGCCAGGATGCATGTGCCCGCCATTAGGGTCGGCGCATGCCGGCGCCTGGCGCGCGCCGAGCCTTGCCAGCGAAACGGGCCTGTGATGCCCCTGTACCCCTCGCCCGAAGGGGAGGAGTAGTTGGGGAGAAGTAAGGAGAGGAAGACAAGAAGCTATAGGAGTGCGGTCTGGAGTAGGTGGAGAAACCTGTGGCAGTGGGGTTGTGTCCCCCCCCACTCATAAGACGGAAGGTTCGTGCATCCAGTGAGGTTGGCGACATCAGTTGTGAAAGAGGGGGCGGAGGCAGTTACGTTCGAGGCGAGGAGCCTTTTTTGTTGCCAGAGGGAGAGGCCAATTGAAGGGCTGGTGACTCGGGTTGGCAGCGGCTGGGAGAGCGAGGGAAGCCAGGATGAAGACAATGGCTGCGAGGCTGTGTAGAGGCATCATCTGACGGTGCGGCATCTGTGTAGAAAACTCCTCGCTCTCCACACTTGGCGAGCGGGCAGCATGAGGGGGGTAAGGAGAGCAGGTTAAGGGTCTGAAACATTTTAAGAAAGGGCATTCCTTGATGATGGCTGGTGCTGGATCCGGGTGAACGGGGCGACCTCTGGGCCGTATCCACTGTCAATGTTATCTCTCACCGAAGGCATAGGGTGCTGATCGTTCGGTGGAACTAGTGGGTTAGTGGCAGGCCGAATGCAGCGCCCAGGAACCCAGAGCGGCTGCGGCTCAGAATCTGGAAAGACGCAAGCAAAGCCCCTCCCCTGTGCTAGGAGGGGAGCTGGATCTTGCCAACGATTTGTGGCAGGGTCTTTCCAATGGACGAGGGGAACTTGCGAGGGCTGCCACATGGGTCCCCAGTGCTTATGGGTAGGGGAGAGTCCACGGTCATCGAAGGTTAGGAGATTGTGATGAATGAGGCAGGCAGTCATGACGTCGGCGGGGGCCTTGTGGGGAGAGGAGGCCCTTTCTTTTTGAATGAGTAGCTTGAGCTGTTGGTGAGTGCGCTCTACGATTCCTTGCCCCTGTGGATTGTATGGAATGCCAAAATGATGCGTGATGTGATACATCTGCACGAAGCTGGTGAAGGCGGCACTGCGATATGCTGGTCCGTTGCCTGTCTTGAGATCCCATGGAATTCCCATGAACAAAATAGCTTGGCGAAGCGCCTGGACGCAGTGTTTAGCACTTTCTCCCACAAGAGGGACTGCATAGCACAGATGCGAAAAGGTGTCAATTGCTACATGAAGATATTTGAGGTGGCCAAAGGCGCTGACATGAGTGACATCTAATTGCCACCTTGAGTTGGGGCGGAGGCCGCGGGGGTTAACACCCTGAGGCTGCAAAGGCCCAAGTGGCAACAATGGCGCGCAAGTCCTGCACGCATGCACAAGGTGTTTGCAAGTTTCAATGGGTAGGTCGGGGAAGAGCTTCCGGATGGACCGCGCAGAGAAGTGGAATTGGGAATGCAGGAGCTTGGCTTGATTAACAAAGTCTCCAAGTCGCGGCCTGTCCGCAGGGCTTTCATGGAGGAGGACTGGGTTTACCTGGCGGCTGGACACAGAAGCATCAGCGAGGTCATTCCCTTGAGCCAGCGGTCCTGGTAGGCCAGAGTGGCTTCTGATATGAGCAATGAACCAGGGCTGCTGCCTCACCTCAAGCAGTCGCTGTACGAAGGCAAGCGCCTGATCGATGTTTGAGTCACCTGGTAGGAAAGTAGCAAGCGGGAGGCTGCGACACACCTGAAGAGTGTATAGGCTGTCAGTAAAGATGTTGAGAGGCTGGTCTGGGTGGAGATTGAGGACTGCAGCGACAGCTAGAAGCTCGCCCACTTGAACAGAAGAGTCATTTGCGAACAGCAGTTGCCATGGCTCAGGATTCTCAGGAGTGTATATGATGGCAGCAAACGCCGTTTTTGAGGCATCTGTGAAGGCAGTGATAGCAGAAGGGATCGGGTTCCGTGCGGGCAATGGACGGAACGGGTTGGAAAACGCCAATTGAGACATTCCCTGCAGCAATCGGTGATGAGGATAGTGGTTGTCAAAGGAGCTGCGAAAGAGCTCTACCAGGCTCTGCATTTGGGCATTGTTCATGATGAGGGAGGTAACTTCCTTGGCATCTAAAGGCCAAACAATAGTGTGTGGCAGGATGCCATACGTTTGTATGGAGAGAAGTACTAAGTCAGTGGCCAACGTGATCCAGGCTCTTATGAAAGGGCAGATTTTCGGGAGTTTGCTCTTTGACCTATGCAGAAAAAGGAGAGGGCCATCTTGCCACAAGAGACCTGTGGGAGTGATTGGCATTGGCAGAACTAAAGCCAAGATTGGAAGGGTGGGGGAGAACCGCTCCAGGCGACACTGTTGCAGGGCGGCGCTGACTTGTTGGACGGCTTCTCGAGCCTCTGGAGTGATGATGATGCTGCGAGTGGTCGCCGTTGGAGGGCTGTCCCTTGTCTGCAAAAGCTTGAAGAGAGGCTGCATTTGCGCTGTTGTGATGGGAAGCGCCGAGCGAAGCCAATTGATTTGCCCGCAGAGCTGTTGGAGCTCAGTTAATGTCATCTTCGGAGAGAGGTGGATTTTTGGGCTTGTGGGCTGGATAAGCCGATGAAAATGAAAGCCTAAAAATTGGAAAGGAGGCTGGAGGTTTATTTTGTCAGACTGCACAGTAAGCCCGAGGCTGGAGAGGTTTGTTATTATTGCCGAGAGCAGATCATTGAGGAGCGCACTGGAGCTCGCTGCTAAAAGGAGGTCGTCCATGTAGTGGAGAATGTATGTGTGCTCTGGATTGAACTTGGAGCGCAGCGGCTCAACAGCATGGTTGACATACAGTTGGCACATAGTCGGGCTGTTGCGCATGCCTTGAGGCAATACTCGCCATTGAAATCGCTGAGCTGCGCCTTGGTTGTTGATGCGTGGAACCGTGAACGCGAATCTCAGGCAGTCCCGGGGGTGAAGAGGAATAGAGAAAAAGCAGTCCTTGATGTCGATGGTTGCCGCATGAAAATGCTGGGGGACTGTGGTGGGGTGCGGGCATCCTGGTTGAGGTGACCCCATAGGCTTAATATGTTTGTTGATCTCACGGAGGTCATGGAGAAGGCGGTATTTGCCAGTGTTCTTTTTGCTAATGACAAAGACTGGTGAATTGTAGGGACTAGTGGACGGCTCTATATGCCCTGCTTGTAGCTGCTCTTCGACGAGGGCAGAGAGAGCCTGCAGTTTGTGAGCTGGCAAGGGCCACTGCTCAACCCAGATGGGCTCCTCTGTGTCCCATTCCAGAGGGATAGGGTCAGGTTTTGAGATGGGAGCAGTGGCCCCTAGAAGGGGGGGGGGGCAGCGCAGCTGAGAAGGCTTCTGTGGTGATTCAGGCCTTTAGCTGGCTGAGGACATCTTTCCCCCATAAGATGGTCTGGACTGACGAGAGGACGAGTGGATGAATTTGGCCTTCGTGGCCTTCTCGGTCGCTCCAATGCAGAGGCTGGGATGTTTTCCAGGAGGCAGCGGCTCCTGTGGCGCCGATGACTTGAGGGCCGGTTTCGAGGGGCCAGTGATTGAATGCGGCGATCCTGAAGGGAACACAGGAGACTTCAGCGCCAGAATCCAGAAGCCCATCAAGCCATTGCCCATTAATCTTAAGCTCTAATGAGGGTTTCTGGCGGCGTGTGATGGGCATTGTCCACATTATGGCTTGGGAATTTTCCTGAGGGCCTCTTGAGGGCGGGGCTGAGGCCTGCCCCGCGGGGAGTTTAAAGGCTGCTGGGGATTCTGGTTAGCACGACAATCGCGGGCCCAGTGATATCCTTTCCCACAACGCGGACATGGCTTAGAAGGGCCCCTTGGTCGTCGCATAGGCGGGTCTGAGCGGGGCGCTGGGCCTGGCTGAGAGCACTCGCGGACGAAGTGGCTGGGCTGGCCGCATCAAAAGCAGACAGAAGTGGGGGCGGATGAAACAGCCATGGCAGAGGCAAAGGCAGCGGTGAGTGTTTTGACTTGTGGGTTGACGTCACGGCAAGCAAGGACCCATTTGTGCAGAGCTTTGTCGTGTATGGGAAGGATTACGGCCCGGAACGGCGCAAGGCACCCGTCAATGGCTAACTCTTTGGCTAACGCAAATTGGGCATTCTCATCAGAAATTTTTCGCTGACAAGCCTCGAGGACGCGGGCGACAAACGCTGGGAAGGTCTCGCTAGAGTCCTGAAGCAGCTGCGCGAGCTTAGTGGGCTGCTTGGTGGAAACTAGAGAGAATGACCGCTGGACGAGGACTTTTACCCGGTGCCAAAACCCTGGGTCAATTTCGAGATAAGAACGAGGGTTTGCATAATTGTTGGTCCCTGTGTATGCATCGGAGGGATCGAGGACGCCAGCTTGGGCATTTTCCACAATTTGCCGGTCAACAGCCGCTTGGTAATGGGCGCGCCATTCAATAAATTGACCCGGCGTCAGGATGGCGCGAGCTAGCGCGATCCAATCATACGGGAGAACGAGCTGGGTCCCCAACTCCTCAAGCAGTTGCTGTGCATAAGGGCTGCCAATTCCATCTTCTTT
The DNA here is from genome assembly GCF_030445035.2 of Dasypus novemcinctus. Taxonomy (NCBI): domain Eukaryota; kingdom Metazoa; phylum Chordata; class Mammalia; order Cingulata; family Dasypodidae; genus Dasypus; species Dasypus novemcinctus. The sequence continues at coordinate 7,779,752 of NC_080686.1, read as the reverse complement.
TACAGCTTTGCAGAGGGTTCTGACCTCTTCTGCTGTAAAGGGTAGCCAAGTTTGGGGTCACTGCTGTGTGGGCTGAGGATTCAGTGGATATAGTTGGGGGGTTTGAGAAGGTGTGGCACCGGGGGCTGACGGAGCAGCTAAGGCAGGTGAGGGGCTGTTGCCGTACGGCGGCGGCAGGGGATAAGCGGAACACGGGTGAGAAAATGGCGGCTTAGCGGCTTCCGGGCAACAACAAAATGGTGGCGGGACCCTTCCGGGCACCGGCCAAGATGGCAGAGCAGCCACATCCAGCAGCGGACAAAATGGCACGAGGGGCATTTCCGGTGTAGTGGAAGATGGTGACCATGCAGTTTCCGGGCCCGAACCGGATGCTGACTGGGCAGGAAGAGGCGGGTAGAGGCGGGAAGAGGAGGACACTGGCGGAGAAGAAGCCAGATGCACGCCATCTTGGGCAGGATTGGAGGAAGAAGGCGGAAATCCGCCATCTTGGGGAGCGGCAGGAGTGTCTTCTGCCGACTGCGGGGAGCCCGGGCGGGGAAGTTCGCACTCGAGAGCAACAGCAAGTTGGTTAGACAGAGAGTCAGTGTCAGCAGGCTCATCGGGATCACAGTCTAGAGGCCGTTTGGGAGAAGCTTCATAAACGACCTCGGTCGGGGCGCCAAGGAGACAAGCGCGAATGGCAACGAGAACGGGTAAGAGGCCTGTTGGGAAGGTGCGTTTCTCGTGCTCCATGGCGGAGGTGACTCGATCTATGAGTCGCGAGTATGTGTCCGGGCTCCAGAGTTGGCAGATGGCGAGCCACGGATTAAAGGGGAGCAAGAGATCCCAGTACTTTTGGAGCTGCCGCAAGGAGACGCGGACTCCATTGGCATCGAGCAGGGCAGCGAGGGCCCTGACTTGCGGCGCCTGACGCAATGACAAAGAGGCGCCCATGACAGGATAGGAACGGGACAACGGCAAGGGGTCCCTACCTGGAGAGGAGGATGATCACCGATTACAGCAGCAGCAGCAGCAGCAGCAGCAGAGAGGGGCCGGGGGAGGAGCTGCCCCACGTTGGGGGCGCCAGTTGTTGCTGAGCGGGGAGGTCTCAGTCTCGCTCAGGCCCAAGAGTTGGGGGGGGTCAGCTCCTACCAAACCGCCGGCGGGGGGTGCTCCAGGGATAGAGCACCGGGGCTCTCCAGGCGTGGGGGACGCGTGGTTAGGAAAGAACCACGGAGACCGCCTGAGCGCAGGAACAGGTCTGCTTTATTACGGAAGTACACTTAGCTATATAGGGGTGGGTAGAGGGAGGGGCGTGATGAAGGGAGGGTTGGCTAAGGGGCGGCTGTGGACAGGCTGAAGCTGATGGATAGACCTGAGGTAAGCAGTTCTGGGGAAGAGGGCAGATTGTAGGTTGGCAATATGGGCGGGACTGGCGGGAAGGGCGGCGGGGGCTGAAAGGGGAGGAGGGGCGGAGAAAGGCGGCAACATACATTGTATTATAGCACGCTCTTGGACAGTGATTAAGTTACCAAATGCCTTTAGTATTTTGTTATTTACATTTTAAAGATACGAACACAGGGAAACAGATATGACTCAAGTGATAGTGCTTCTGCCTACCATATGGGAGGAACTGGGTTCAATCCCTGGGGCCTCCTGGTGAAAAAGAAGAAGAGAAAGCATGCCCGCATGGTGAGTCAGTGCCCACACAAGTGCCTGTGTGGTGAGCCAGTCCCCGCATGAGTGCCTGCATGGTAAGCCAGTGCCCTGCACAAGTGAGTCATGCAGCGAGATAATGATGCATCAAAAGGGAGACAAGGGGAGAGTCAAGGTGAAGCACAATAGAAACCAGGTGCTGAGGTGGCACAATTGACAGGGAACCTTTCTCCATATCAGAGGTCTCCAGGATGGAATCCCAGTGAATCCTAAAGGAGAGAAAATGAGAAGAGAAGGCAACACAGACAGCAAAAACAGCAGGGCAGGAGGAGGGGAAGAGGGGAAAATAAATGTCTTTTTTTAAAAAAGATAAACACATACTCATAAATACACACAAAACTCATTCATCTGATAATTTAATGAAGGAGAATATCATTCTTCAAGTAATAAATACAATCTTTCAGAAAATATTTCCTTGTTTTGATTTTATCGATTATTTCTGCTTTTCTTTTTCTAGGTTCCTTATTTCTCAAGTTATTTTATTTTCCTATTTTTACATTTAAAATTTTTCTTCTTTTTTAGCATCTTAGGAAATTGTTGGCTCATATGTTCTAATTTTACCTTAAAATTTTGAAATTGTATTTTTTCCCATTCCTTTTCAGAATTCCTATGCTAAACCACTTCTTTCATTCAAAGGATGAAAACACACAGTAAAGATTGTGAGAACCTATGTGATAGCGAAGCTGTAACTAGGATGTAGAAAGAGCCCATTGAATGATACATATAACATCTCATACCTGACTGTATTGGCCTTGCCCCTGCCCCCTCAGGCATCCCTGCTGCAACTTCCCTGGAACACACCAAGCTTTGGCTGCTGTAGCCCTGAATGCTACCCGTGACCCAATGGCCTCTTCTTTTGATAAAAGAGCATGTATCAAGATGTTTTCCCAAAGCTTGCACACAAACCCCTGGCATTTAGACACCTATGTCCTTCAACCATATATAATAGTAGAGTGGTTGATATAGATGCAAACATATTCAAGTGAACTTCTTGCCAGTCTTGCTGTCTCTCATGAGGAAGCTGCAATTCTCTCTAAGTTCCCCTAATGTATCCTTAAAGACTGGTATCAAAGCCTCTTTCTTCACAATCTCATCAGGCTTCATAGTAAGGATGTTTGGGGGAACCCTGGCTGGGTCTGCACTATTTCTTCTTTTGGAGTAAGTCCTGCTGTGGGTTCAGTGGGATGTAGCATCTTCAAAACACTGCAGTAAGAAAACCAAAATAATCCAATTGTTATGCACCAAAAGTGAGTCCTTGCCCAATACATACTGAAATCAATTAAGTGACATTGGGATTTTTAGAAAAGAAAAAGGTTATTTAGCAAAGGCTAGCTTAGAAAAGACAGGAGGGAAGTCCTCAAATCTGTCTTCCCAAACTGGAGAAACTTTTAGTGGCTTATAGCATTCAAACAAAGGCAGGCAGGCTTAGATGATGAGGTTAGAGAAAGTCTAATCTCTGAGTATATGCATATTGATTAAATGCTTAGCACATTGGAAATGTAAGTTTTAGGCGATTGCATATGTGAGATGAGTCAACTCTAATGAGAAGTGACTTGGGCTAGCAAGGAATTGGGGTGACCAGTTTTAGGCTGACTTATGTTACTTCCTTAATATTGAGGAGCTACATGTATGAGATCAGACTTCAGGATTGCAAAAAATGATAAGCAGATATAAACAGTGCCAGTTACAAGTTGACTTGTTTCTATCCAGTTACAGGATAAAGATTATGCAGTTATAAAACATAGTATCAGCATCAGAGAAATATGCCATCTGGGTTCCAATTCAGTGAACCATAACAGTTACAGATTTATGCTTCTGGCTACTTTACAGGAAGTTAGAACACACTTATGTAAAGACTCAGCAACTGTAATTATATTTGTTAGCTCTCAGCTACACATTCATAATGGAAAAAAGACACAAACTCATTTTCACTGCAGCTATACAGAAAGGAAATTAGTGAATGTGCCATCAGGGAAATGCAAATAAAAGTCACACTTAAATATCCTACTTACCTATTTGAATGGCTGAAACAAAAAATAGTGACAACACCAAATTCTAGTGAGTTTGCAGAGGCACTAGATCACTTTCATATTTCTGGTGACAATGTGAAAAAGTATAGCCATTCCGGAAATGAATGTGGTAGTTTCTTAAAAATCTCCATGTGACTACCATATGACCTAGCATTTGCACTCTTGGGTATTTTTCCCAGAATGATAAAAGCACACCTGCTTCAGGAAGTGTGCAGTACAGATTACCAAGGGCAAGAGAGGGGGCAAGGAGGAATAAGGAGTTAATGCATAATGGTACAGGGTTTCTGTTTGGGTAGAGGAGAACGTTCTAGCAATGAAGATGGTGAGTATAGCACAGCATTGTGAATGTGATCAATCCCCCTGATGGTGTGCTTCAGAGTGATTGAGATGGGGAAGTTTATGTTGTACATATACTTCCACAATTAAAAAAAGAAAGACTAAAGAGATAATAACCACTACAAGTAATGCATAATACTAGATATGATCTAATAATGTAAGAGAAACTGCTTATAATGTTATGGGCATTTGTAATTATCAGAGTAAGAATGGAAGCTTTATATCGATGTTGAATTTATTGAATTTGATAACTGCACTTAATGTGGTTACATATGTGTATTAATCTGCCAAAGGGCTTGTGCAAAGTACCAGAAATTCATTGGCTTTTATAAAGGGTATTTATTTGGGCTAAAAGCTTACAGTTGCAAGGCTGTGGAAAGTCCAAGTCAAGGTAACATAAGAGGTACTTTCTCACCAGTGTCAGCTACCACATACTGAAGCAAGATGGTGGACGATCTCTGTGAGATTTCAGCCTTCTCCTCTGGGCTTCCTCTCTTAGACTTGGCTATTCACCTTTTCCCAATTTTGGCTGCAGGCTGGCATAGGGCTTGTCTCTCAGGGCTTCCTATATCAGTCTCTGCTCACTTCCCAAGGTAAGCTGTAAGCGATCAGGCTAAATGATTCCTTCTCCCAGGGACTTCAGCTGTTTGAGCCTTTTCCTTTCATCATATAGCAGGAAGAAAAATGACAGAACTCTGTATATGTGTGTGTTTGTCTGTCTGTTGAGTGTTCCTTTATATCAGACCCAGCAAGGGGGTGGAGACTCAACCCGAGTCACACCCACTGATGTAGTCAAATCAGAAGTCCTGGGAAACAGATGTGGCTCAAGCACTTGGGCACCTGCCTATCACATGGGAGGTCCCGGGTTTGGTTCCCAGTGCCTCTTAAAGAAGAAGAGGGAGACAGTGGGCTGGTGTGGCAAGATGACACTAGATAACACAATGAAGAAACACAATGAGAGACACAACAAGCAGGGAGCAGAGGTGGTTCAAGTGATTAGGTGCTTCCCTCCCACATGGGTGGTCCCAGGTTCAGTTCCTGTTGTCTCCTAAAAAGAAGAGGAGCAGACACAGAGCGCACACAATGAACAGACACAGAGAGCAGCAGAGAGTGAGCATAAACAGCAGTGGGGGGGGGCATAAAAAATAAATAAAATCTTTTTTAAAAAAGTGTAGACTTTAAAAAATAATAATAAATAAAATTTATCTTAAAAAAAAGGCCTAATATTAACAGTTAATATAATCAATTTAATGTAATCAAAGATGTCACACCCAGAGGAATTGATTAGTTTACAAATATAATCTTTTTCTTTTTGGGGTTCATAAAATAATCCCAAACAACAATAATAGGTGAATGTCCTTGTTCTTAGGAAACGTACATGGACATATTAGGTGCTCAAGGAGCATGATGTATACAATCTACAGTCAAATGTTTAGAAGGTAGGTAGGTAGGTAGATAGGTAGGTAGATAGATAGATAAGTAGGTAGGTAGATAGAATGGTATGGCTAATATGGCAAAATATTAAAAGTTGGTGGATTTGGGTACCTGGGTGGGGAGTATGTTGAGGTTCTGTGTATGGGTTTTGTATTGTTTGACCTAGAAGTTATAAATTATTTCAACACAAAAATTTATAGATAACAATTTGTGTTTACACAAAAACCTCTGTGCACATATTCATGGATTTTTTTTAAGAGGGTGGATAAAAAGGACATATTAACTATGAAGAAATGATAAAATGAAGAGGGAGAACTTGAAAATGCTGGAAAGATGTAACCTACAATACAAATTCTTATAAAAGTGATACTGGATACAATATAAATATTTTATTTAAGATTTGGCTTTCAACAAAAGAAAGGACATATTTTACTAATAAAATGGAGAAAGAAAGGATGAGATGGGGAAAGGCAATTCAATTCTTGCCTGATGGGATTTGTTTTCTGAATGAATGATTAGGTAATATTATCAGGTGAAATAAAGGAGAGTAAAGGTTAGAGGAATTTGGAGAAGATTGAATATAGATGCTGGGGTTTATGGGGAAATGATTTTATTAGAGAAACGTGAACTTAATGAATTGTGGACAATGTTTATTTTTAATATATATTTTATTAGAGAAGTTGTGAGCTTACAAAGCAATCATGTACGATGTGCAGAATTCTCATACATCGCCCCTCCACCAACACCTTACATTTTTGTGGAACATCTGACACAGGCTATGAAATAATATCATCAAACTATTACCACCACCCATGGTCCGTAGCTTACACATGGTATGCTTTTTCCACACACCCCTTATTATTAACACCATGTATTGGTATTGTACATTTGTTATACATAATGGTTATTCATAATGTGTTATACATAATGTGTTATTCAGGCCCATGCCTTGTACACTCTATCCTAGGTGTACACTCAGGGACTCTTACTTTCATCACAGACTTGTACAGTCATCACCTCAGTAAACCTTTGAATGTTTTCATTGGTCCAAAAGAAAAAAAATCCCACGCCCCCTATTATTGACCCTGTGTGTTGATATAGTATCTTCTTTGATGCTGATACAAAAATATAAAAATATTGCTGCTAGCTATAGTCCATGAGTTATATTAATTGTATTTTCCCATGCATCATCATATACTTACCACCTTCTAATAGTAATATACATGTGTTCTAGTTTATAGTAGGACATTTTTGTATTTGTACTATTAACTACAGTCCTCATCCACTTCCAGGTTCACTATGTTAGTCGGTCCCTAGATTATTCTCTAGCTTGCTTTCTTTCAGTTGACGTTTGCATCCCTATACTACCTCTTTTAGCCACAATCCCATTATACACTGTCCATGTTAGTTAGATGTCTATCTTTATGCCAATACCATGCACAAATGCACTGTATCTAGGTAATAGGATTTAAAGTCTAGAATTGAGATGGACAGTGTTTATTGCTCATTTGATATGTAAATAATTTTGAATTTATAGTGATACTATTGGGTGCACTTTTAAATATTTACTCCAGCAGTTCTCGGCTGTGTGGTGAAATCACACAAATAAAGGGTAAAGGTGGGGCTCGTCCACAGATGGACTTTTGCCAAAGAAAGGAAAGAGTGGTCAGAGAGTTTAAGGAATGTGTAAGTTAGTGTCAATCTAAAGAGGATGAGGTAGAAGACCAAATGGATATTTGTTTTTTGGGTATTTGGTATTGTATTGTGCAGTTAGTAGAAAAAGGTTATACTCTATCTATAATTCCATGGAAAATTGTCCACAATAAATTAATGAAATATGTGATTTGCAGAAAAAAATGATTGATTTGAGAATCAAAATTTATAGTAAGAATCTAAACATTTAAGCAGAATGTGCCAGGACCTGTTCTAAGCATGTTACAATATCAATCTTCTTATAATTCTGAAGTGGACACTTTATCATCAATCCCACTTTCTGAAAAGCAAATGGAGGGACAGAGAGGATAAGCACAGAATCATTTAAATCCAAGTTTGTAGCATTAAAAAATAGCATACAACTTAGATCATCACACAACATGGGACCAGGGGATGTAGAGTTGTATAATTGGGACACAGGTGGTCCCTGGGGCTCCCATGTTGCTTACTTCTTAACTGTAAGAAGGACCATTAGCACAAAGCTCACTGACATGAGACTCAAGTGTTGTATCTCCAATAGTCTAAATATGCATTTGTAAGGCATGTAGAGCCTGTCTACTTTGTATTCTCCACCAAACTGAACCCTATATTTGGACCCTGTGGCTATAGAATAACCCAAATTACTGCTACCATTTGGCACTCTTACCCAGCATGCCAAATGTAACTTGCTGCTGAGTGACATCATCTAGACATGTAAATTCCTTTTCAGTTATCCTCTAAACTGGGTGTTCTTGACCTGTACCACTCAACCCCTAGGACAATCCAGAAGCTGGAATTTATAGCCCTCAATAAACTTTTTTTTTTTAGATACCTGGACCAGGGATTGAACCTGGGACCTCTTTTGTAGGAAGCCAGCACTCGACCACCAAGCCACATCAGTTCCCCTGAGTTGGTTTTTATGTTTTTGTTGTTGTTGTTTTTAGGAGTCACCAGGAACCGAACTCAGAACCTCCCATGTGGGAAGCAGGTGCCCAACTCAGGCACTACTCAGGAACTACTTTTCCTCCCAATAACTTTTGTTAATAAATTAATCATTTGATAAGTGAGTGAATAAGGTGATTCAGAGTGGTGATCTTTCTCCTACATGGCACATTTATGTCAATAATCCCTAAACAGTAGTTTCATTTCCCTTAAGGATAATATAAATGTTATGGCCTCTCTCCTAGCTATTTATAAATACACACACAAGTAAATATATTGTGGCCACCATCTAGTGCTTTAGACACCCCTTGGATCACACACTACAACCCATAAGGCTGCAGTGGACATCAGAAATATAAACTATGCTTTGGACAAGAAAGAGAAGTGGTTGATTGTAATAGAGGCTAGAACTCACTGTGAAGTTCCTACCCTCTTCTTGGATATCTCTCCTATGAAGGTTTAACTTACAAAATGGAAATTCTGCATGAGCATTTCTTTTTTCTTCCTACTTCCTACTTATTTAGGGTCTTTTATTTAAATAAAATGCATAATTTTGAAAGGAGAATTTTCAAAACGGATCTCCAAGGGCCAGGGTATTATGGTTACATAAATATATAAGGCATTCTGAAAATGGGACCCTCTCCACATCCTCTCCACATCTATTCCCTCATTTCCCTGATCTCTCTGTCATCATAGAAAAAAGTCTTTTGGCAATGAAACACTAAAGTATGGAATTAACCACTTCTTGATTTTAGATATTATTGTATTTTCTCACCAATGTACCTAAATTCTTCTTGGACTGATGCCCATTTTTCTTCTTTGAAAATACTTTAAAAATATAATGGAAATATTAAATTACATTTTAACTGCATAAATTTTCATCCTTAGATTTATTTATGTGTATTTATCTCTTTTTTTACTACTCCTTGCTAAGTATATACATATTTTAGCACTTTATACTAGTTGAGACATCATTTTGAATTCTTTATTTTTCAACTAACAGTCAAAGTGACTTTCTGATTCACTAAGGTCTCTATAATTAAGTTTTGAGCTAAAGGAAAAAACCTAGAATCTGAGCAACATAGATTTTTCAGCAACAACTTTAAGTACTTAAATATTTCAAAGTACCAATCTATTAAAAAGAGCTGAATCTCATTTATTATTATTATTTGTCACAAAATGCTTCATGAAGCATTCCTAGGTCATTTCACAATCCAACATTTTAAAAATTACAGGACATTTGGCCAAATTCTGAATGATCAGATGAATTGTGGGTTAAATGGTTCTGGACAAAGATTTTTTTCCCAGCCTGAGATTTCTGATGGGAACTCCAGCTGAAGATTTTTCACTTTGATATTAGGATTGGTATCTCCTCAGCTGACTTAATGTTGACTAAGGAATGAGTGATCACTACAGATTTGTCTTCATTATAATACTGAGGGTGCTTTTTAGAGTATGAATCTTCAAATATCCTACAAGTGTTCCCGTGTGAGTAATGGAATTCTTATATTTGTTTCACTGAATGGCATCTCCTGGTTGAATTATCTGGTATTTCTCAAAAAACTCCACTCTTCTTTTAAGACATCCTGTCATTTCCTTCTTTAGAATTATTACTATTCTGAGACTTCTTGTACACACCAAGGCTGGATCTCTGCTAATAGGTATTTTAATTTTAACTTTTATTGATTAGACAAGTTATGGTTTATAGAAAATTCATGCATAAAATACAGGGTTCCCATATACCACTCTATTATTAACACCTTGCACTGGTATGGTACATTTCTTACAATTGATGTAAGCACATTTTCATAATTGTACTATTAACTATAGAACATGGTTTACCTTAGGGTTAACTGTGCAATTCCATGAATTTTTAAAAAATTTGTATTCTAGTATCATTTATACAACCCAACATTTTCCATTTTAACCACATCCAAATATATAGTTCAGTGCTGTTAATAATCACAATCATCATTACACAATGTGTAATCTCCAGGTTACATGGTAATTTTATACCTAACTTTCTGAGGAACTGCCAAACTGTCTTCCAGAGTAGCTGCACAATTTTACATTTCCATCAGCAATAAATGAGTGTTCCTATTTCTCCACAATCTATGCAGTACTTTCAATTTTCCATTAAAAAAAAATAGTTGCCATCCCAGTGGGTGTGAGATAGTATCTTATTTTGATTTGCATTTCTCTAATGGCTAAAGATGTTGAGTACTTTTTATGTGCTTTTTGGCTAATTTATATATCTTCTTTGGAGAGATGTATATTCAAGTCATTGTTTAATTGGTTAGTCTTTTGTTCTTGATTTCAAGGATTTCTTTATATATTTTAGATATTGCACCCTTATCAGATATTTGTTTTCCAAATACTTTCTCCCATTGTGTAAGTTGTCATTATACGTTCATCATTAAGTCTTTTGAGGCAAAAAAAAAAATTAATTTTGATGAGGTCCCATATAACTTATTTTTTTAATTCATTTTTAAAAAGAAAATATTACATTAAAAAAATATGAGGTCCCATTCAACCCCACCGCCCCCACCCCCCATTCCCCCCACAGCAACACTCTCTCCCATCATCATGACACAGCCATTGCACCTGGTAAGTACATCTCTGGGCATTGCTGCACCCCATAGTCAATGGTCCACATCATAGCCCACACTCTCCCACGTTCCATCCAGTGGGCCCTGGGGGGATGTACAATGTCCCATAGTTGTCTGTGAAGAACCACCCAGGACAACTCCAAGTCCTGAAAACGCCTCCACATCTCATCTCTTCCTCCCATTCCCCGCACCCAGCAGCCACCATGGCCACCCTTCCCACACCAATGCCACATTTTCTCTGTGGACATTGGATTGGTTGTGTCCATTGCACATCTATGTCAAGTGGGGGCTTAGATTCCACATGGATACTGGATGCAATCCTCCTGCTTTCAGTTGTAGGCACTCTAGGCTCCATGGTGTGGTGGTTGTCCTTCTTCAACTCCATGTTAGCTGAGTGGGGTGAGTCCAATAAATCAGAGTGTAGGAGCTGATGTTTGTTGAGGCTCAGGGTCTGGCTATCATATTGTTAGTCCAGAGATTCAAATCCCCTAAATATATCTTAAACCCCAACACCAACTACAATTTCAGTAAAGTAGCATGAAAGTCTTGTGAAAAGAGATCCCATCTGAGTCCAGTTCCATCACGCAGAAACACCAGCTCCAAAGAAGGGCCATCTGACATGGCAGTGAACCCCATCTGCCATGACCATAGAACCCATGGGTCTCTTTATCCCTCAAAAGAACCAATACCTGGGGTTGTATCTACTTTATCTGTCTCTTAGACTCTGCTCAGTTGTGCATAAGGGCAATCCTTCTGACAAACTCCAGACTCTTTTTTAGAGACTCGTAGCCATATAAACTCATTTCTCCTTTCCATTTCCCCCTTACATTAGGTCAAACAGCATTTTAAACTCCTGTTATTATATGTAGACAGGGATATTCTGCTGGTCTGCATTGAACCTTTAATTCAAGGTCATTTTCTAGTTGCATCTTCAGCTGGTATTTGGTAGTGATCCCTCGGTGCCAGGGAGGCTCATCCCCGGGTGTCATGTCCCACGCTGGGGGGAATGCACTGCATCTACATGCTGAGTTTGGCTTCAAGACTGGCCACATTTGAGTAACATGAAGGCTGTCAGGAGGAAACTCCCAGGCACAATGCTGCTCTAGGCCTTGTTCTTATTTTAGGCGTGTAGGCTCACAAGCATATTCATTAGTATCAGGAGCCCACTGTTGGACCCTCATTCCTTCCTGGTTCTTACCGTTGCACCTGGGGGACTGCTGCTGCTCCCCTAGGGACCACGACAGAGCCCCCCCAGCCAGGAACCCAGTACCCCCCCCAGCTGTTGTTTTTAATTGTTTCCACTATGAGTATATCTAAACATTACCATGCACCCTGGATATATGCCCTGTATAACTCCCTGTCAACCATATATAGCCTGCCAATAACTTCCCATACCAGTATTCCTCCACTGCCATTGTTGAATCACTCTGTGATCCAAAACTTCGCGTAAAGTGAATCCCAATATAATGTCAGGTTCCCTTACTAGTACAATGGAATATAGCGATGAGTTTAAAGGTTAGATCTAGAGTACATATTGATTTGGAAAAATTTCTATATCCTATCTTTTTCTTTTCTTTTTTCCTAATTATTGAGTTTCTCTTCACAAGAGTCTTAGATCACAGTAATTCATATATACAATATACAGTACTCCCACACATCCACCATAAAACCTTTTCCCTTCCACAGTGATAATCTTTTAACTTATTCATATCATATTTACTTAAACTGATGTACAGACTCCGAAACAATAGCTTTCAAACAAGGTGACATCTGTGCTCACAATGTGGTCCATACTTTAGGATATACAATTCTCTAAATTTTTTAGTTATCCTATGTTTTACATTATGGTTTACATTATTAGTCTATCATCCCCTATATGTTTTTGGTGTAATATTACATGTTTTATATTCATCCTTGTGTACTCTTGCAAAACTTCTCTCTTGCCCCCACATTTACCTTGGTTCCATCCATTCAACATCCATTTTCCCCTCCCCTTGGGGCCCACAGCGACAGCCAATGTCCATTTCCTGAGGAGCCACGTCCAGAGATACTTGCAACAGTGTTCAGGGCCTGACTTGCTCAACTGCCCTAATGCCCTGGGAGCCACCCTTTATCTCAAGAGATACAGTTCCCTCTATTTGATGGCATTAGTCCTCCCCAGTATGTGGGTCCACCCCAACTCTCACTTCTTGGGTCTCAACCCAATGATACAACCCATCCTGGCAAAATGAGCCTTCAGACATTCCCCAGGGGTCCATCCCACATCAGACCATCCCCTCCGAGCATCCTAAACAGGTAACCCTCCTAATTATATTTTGATACGATTTTCTCAGCATTTTATGCGCAACCAACACCTGACACTCTCCTATGTTCGTATGTTGCCACTTCCTCCCCCCAATTTTGTGGGCAATATTACCCATCCGCCCATCCCCAGCCCCCCTCATACCCGCAAAGCCCCACCCAAAGGCAACCTCTTGCCCCCATTTTATCTCTTCTTTGTGCTCATACTTACCGCCAGCTCATCATAGATTCCACCCCTGCAGACGTCGGCTCACATCCTTCCTCCACCCCCCGATTTCCTGTAAGCCTATTTTCCAGTCTCTAGCTCTCTGAGGCAGGTTGCTTATTTCAGATCATTGAGGTCTCGTAGTATTTGTCCTTCAATGCCTGGGTTGCTTCACTCAACATAAGGTTCTCAAGATTCATCTATGTTATCACGTGTGTTTGTAGTATATTTGTTCTTACAGCCGAGTAGTATTCCATTGTGTGTATATACCACATTTTATTGATCCACTCATCTGTTGATGGGCATTTGGATTGATTCCAACTTTTGGCAATAGTGAACAATGCTGCTATGAACATTGGTGTACAGTGTACATATATCGGTTTGTGTCCTTGTTTTCAGTTCTGATGGGTATATTGCTGGGTCATATGGCAAATCTACGGTGAGTTTTTTGAGAAACCGCCAAACTGTCCTCCAGAATGGTTGGATCCTTCTGCATTCCCACCAGCAGTGGATGAGTGTTCCCCTTTCTTCACATCCTCTCCAGCATTTGTAGTCAGTCTTCTGTTTTTTTCATAGCTGCCAATCTTATGGGAGTAAGATGGTATCTCATTGTAGTTTTGATTTGCATTTCCCTGATAGCTAGAGATTTGGAGCATTTTGTCATGTGCTTTTTAGCCATTTGTATTTCTTCTTTGGAGAAGTATCTGTTTAAAATTTTCCCCATTTTTTAAATGGGTTGTTTATCTTTTTATTTTCAAGATATATGAGTTCTTTATATATGCAAGTTATAAGTCTCATCAGATATATGGTTGCCAAATATTTTCTCCCATTGTGGGTGTTCCCTTTTTAATTTCTTGACAAACTCCTTTGAGGTGCAGAAGGCTTTAATTTTGAGGAAGTCCCATTTATCTATTAGTTCTTTTGCTGCTCGTGCTTTTGGTGTGATATTCATGAATCCATTTCCTATTACAAGGTCCTGTAGATGTTTCCCTACACTGCTTTCCAAGGTTTTTATGGTCTTGGCTCTTATATTTAGGTCTTTGATCCATCTTGAGTTGATCTTTGTTTAAGGTGTGAGATGGTAATCCTCTTTCATTCTTCTGCATATGGCTATCCAGTTCTCCAGGCACCATTTGTTGAATAGGCCACTCTCTCCCAGTTGAGAGGGTTTGATGGCTTTATTGAATATTATATAGCTATATATGTGAGGTTCTATATCTGAACTTTCAATTAGATTCCATTGGTCTGTGTGTCTCTCCTTGTGCCAATACCATGCTGTTTTCACTACTGTAGCTTTGTAATATGTTTTGAAGTCAGGTAGTGTGATTCCTCTAATTTCGTTTTTCTTTTTCAATATGTCTTTGGCTATTCAGGGTCTCTTTCCTTTCCAAATAAATTTCATAGTTAGTTTTTCTAGATCCTTAAAGAAGGCTGTGTTGATTTTTATTGGGATTGCATTGAATGTGTAGATGAGTTTTGGTAGGATAGACATCTTAATAATATTCAGTCTTCCTATCCATGAACAAGGAATATTCTTCCATTTATTTAGGTCTTCTTTGATTTCCTTGAACAGTCTTGTATAGTTCTCAGTGTAAAAGTTTTTTACCTCCTTAGTTAAATTTATTCCTAAGTATTTGATTTTTTTATTTACTATTGTGAATGGTATTTGTTTCTTTTTTTTTTTTTTTTAAAGATTTATTTTATTTTTATTTAATTTCCCCCCCTCCCCTGGTTGTCTGTTCTTGGTGTCTATTTGTTGCGTCTTGTTTCTTTGTCCGCTTCTGTTGTCATCAGCGGCACGGGAAGTGTGGGCGGCGCCATTCCTGGGCAGGCTGCTCTTTCTTTTCACGCTGGGCGGCTTTCCTCATGGGCGCACTCCTTGCGCGTGGGGCTCCCCCACGCAGGGGACACCCTTGCGTGGCATGGCACTCCTTGCGCGCATCAGCGCTGCGCATGGCCAGCTCCACACGGGTCAAGGAGGCCCGGGGTTTGAACCGCGGACCTCCCATATGGTAGACGGACGCCCTAACCACTGGGCCAAAGTCCGTTTCCCGGTATTTGTTTCTTGATTTCCTCCTGATCTTGCTCATTATTGGTGTACAGAAATGCTACTGATTTTTGTGCATTGATCTTATAACCTGTGACTTTACTAAACTCATTTATGAGTGCTAGAAGCTTTGTTGTAGATCTCTCAGGCTTTTCTATGTATAGGATCATGTCATCTGCAAATAGTGAAATTTTGACTTCTTCCTTTCTGATTTGAATGCCTTTTTATATCTGGTTCTTGCCTCAGTGCTTGAGCAAGTACTTCTAAGACAATGTTAAATAGGAGCAGAGACAATGGGCATCCTTGTCTTGTTCCTGAGTTTAGAGGGAAGGATTTTAGGATTTCTCCACTGTAAACAATGTTGGCTTTAGGTTTTTCATATATACTCTTTATCATGTTCAAAAAATGTCCTTGTATTCCAATCTTTTGGAGTGTTTTTATCAAGAAAGGGTGCTGTATTTTGTCAAATGCTTTTTCTGCATCTATAGATATAATCATGTGATTTTTTTCCTTCAATCTGTTTAGAATGATAGATTGATGTTGATTGATTTTCTTATGTTGAACCATCCTTGCATACCTGGAATAAATCCCACTTGGTCGTGGTGTATAATTCGTTTAATGTGTTGTTGGATACGATTAGCAAGTATTTTGTTAAGTATTTTTGCATGTAGGTTCATTAGAGAAATTGGTCTGTAATTTTCCTGTCTTGTGGTGTCTTTGTTTGGCTTTGGTACAAGGGTAATGTTGGCATCATAGAAGGAGTTTGGCAATGTTCCTTCTGTTTCGATTTTTTGGAATAGTTTCAGCAGGATTGGTGTTAGTTTTTTCTGGAATGTTTTGTAGAATTCACCTGTGAAGCCATCTGGCCCTGGGCTCTTCTTAGTTGGGAGGTTTTTAATGACTCATTCTATCTCTTTACTTGTGATTGGTTTGTTGAGATCATCAATTTCTTCTTTTGTCAATATAGGCTGCTTATGTGTTTCTAGGAATTTGTCCATTTCTTCTAAATTGTCATTTTTGTTGGAATATAGTTTTTCAAAGTATCCTCTTATGATAGTCTTTATTTCTGTGGGGTCAGTGGTGATATCGCCTTTCTCATTCCTTATTTTGTGTATTTGCATCTTCTCTCTTTTTTTCCTTGTTAGTCTCACTAAAGGTTTGTCAATTTTGTTGATTTTCTCAAAAAACCAGCTCTTGGTCTTGTTTATCTTTTCAAGTGCTTTCTTATTTTCTATTTCATTTAGTTCTGCTCTTATCTTTGTTATTTCCTTCCTTCTTCTTCCTGTTGGGTTACTTTGTTGTTGTTTTTCTAATTCCTTCAAATGTGCAGTTAGTTCTTCAATTTTTGCTCTTTCCTCTTTTTTGATATGTGAATTTATGGCTATAAATTTCCCTCTCAGTACTGCTTTTGCTGCATCCCATAAACTTTGGTATGTTGTGTTATCATTATCATTTGTTTCAAGGTAGTCATTGATTTCTTTTGAGATTTCCTCTTTGACCCACTGTTTTTCTAAGATTGTGCTGTTTAATTTCCACATTGTGGTGTGAAACCTGGGCCTCTGTCCCTTGCAAATTTCCAGCTTGATTCCACTGTGGTCAGAGATATTGTTTTGTATGATTTCAATCTTTCTGAATTCATTAAGCTTCTCTTTGTGGCCTAGCATATGGTCTATCTTGGAGAATGATCCATGTGCACTTGAGAAAAATGTATATCCTGCTGTGTTTGGGTGTAATGATCTATATATGTCTATTAGATCCAGCTCTTCTAGTAAACTGTTCAAATGTTTTGTTTCTTTAGTGATTCTCTTTTGTGATGTTCTGTCCAAGGTAGATAGTGGTGTATTAAAATCCCCCACTGTAATTGTAGATGTATCTATTATTTCAGTTAGTTTTTCCAGCGTTTGCCTCACGTATTTAGAGGCACCCTTATTAGGAGCATAAATATTTATGATTGTTTGATCTTCTTGACAGATTTTCCCTTTCACTAAAATGTAGTATCCTTCTTTGTCTCTCACAATTGTTTCACATTTAAAGTCTATTTTGTTTGATATTAATATAGCTACTCCTGCCTTTTTTTGGTTACTGTTTGCTTGTATGATTGTTTTCCAGCCATTCACTTTCAATCTCCATGCATCTCTGGGTCTAAGATGTGTCTCTTGTAGACAGCATATGGATGGGTCATATTTCCTTATCCAATGACCCAGTCTGAATCTTTTGATAGGTGCGTTTAATCCACTGACATTCAGTGTTATTACTTTCAAGGAATTATTTGTGTTAGCCATATTTTGATTGGATTTGTGTTTGTCATATTTTGTTTGTATTTTTTTTCTTCTATTTTTGTCTTTTTTTGTTGCTCTTATACTCTCCTCCAACTCTGCCTGTCCTGTTTTTTCCTTTCTTCCTGCAGAACTCCCTTTAGAATTTCTTGAAGGGAAGGTTTCATGTTGGTATACTCTTTCAGTTTCTGTTTATCTGTGAATATTTTGAACTCTCCATCATGTTTGAATGCTAGTTTAGGTGGATAGAGTATTCTTGGTTGGAAATTTTTTTCCTTTAGTACTTTGATTATATCATACCACTGCCTTCTTGCCTCTATGGTTTCAGATGAGAAATCAGCACTTAATCTTATGGAGCTTCCCTTGTATGTGATGGTTTTCTTTTCTCTTGCTGCTTTTAGGATTTTCTCTTTCTCTTGAGCATTGGATAATTTGACAAGTATGTGTCTTGGGGTGGGCCTGTTGGGTTTTATGACTAGTGGAGTGCGCTGTGCTTCTTGGATATGTACATCTGTCTCTTTCAGTAGATTTGGGAAGTTGTCAGCCATTATTTCCTGCAACACTCCTTCTGACCCCTTTCCCTTCTCTTCTCCTTCTGGAATGCCTATAATATGTATGTTTGAGCGTTTTGCATTGTCATTCAGGTCCCTAAGTCCTAGCTGGATTTTTTCTTTTTATCGACCCCTTCTACTATCTGTTTGATTTCTGATGTACTGTCTTCCACATCACTAATTCTCTGCTCTGCCTCTTCTAGTCTGCTGATATTTGCTGCAAGTGTATTTTTTGTTTCTTGAACTGTGGTGTTCATTCCCATCATATCTGTTATCTTTTTGCGTATGCCTGCAATTTCCCCTCCAAGTGTTGTCTTCATGTTGTTAACCTCTTTCATTACTTCATCAAGTTTGTCGGTGATAAATGTTCTGAAATCCCTCCTTGCTTGAGCGAAGTTCTGCTCCCTTTCCTGATTTTTAGTTTGTTGATTGGATTCAGCCATGTTTTCCTGATTGCTGGTTTGGTTTGTAGGGTTTTGTTGCTGTCTGGTCATCATTTTATCTTGACGGGTTTAATCAGTTCCTTATCTTCTTTGTCTACTCTTGGAGATTAATTAGCTGTTGTTTTTGCGTAAGTGTTATATCTTCTCTTTGTCACTTTGTTCTTCTTATTCTAATTTCTTGTTGCTGGTTAAGTTCACTTTAAAGGAAAGTATTAGTGCCGGGGAAAGGTAATTGTGTAAGCAAGGAAAAAGTGTAAAGTAGTATTGGTGATATATGTTAACAAAGCAAGAATATGAGATCTGGGAGGATGGAGGTTAGATTCATGTAAAATTGTGTAGAGTAGTAGCAGTAGGTAGAGTACCTATTATGAGGTAGCTGACTGAATATGGGAGGAATATGGTATGAGCTAAAAAGCTATTGCTTTCGTGAGAGAGAGAAAGAGAAAAGAAAGGTAATAGTTTAAAGAGTGGATAACAGACAGAAAACAAAGCAAGGGTATTAGGAATTAAGAGTTAGATACTTTGTGGATCAAAGAAAGGGAGATGGGGAGTGGAATATAGGAGAGACAGTAGATGATGGCGGATATCAAGATGTAGGGGAAAGGGGATAGTGTAGGTAGCCTAAATCAGTTCACATAGAAATGAGGCAGTGGAGGATGAGAAAACCCAGCAAATGTGAGGTGTTCCCTGCAGGACCTATTGTATAATTGAGTTAAAATAAAATAAGTAGAAAATGAGGGACAAGAGGGAGAGCGAAAACAGAAAAAGAAAAAACAAAAAATGAAGAGGAAAAAAGAAGATAAGAAAGGAAAAAAGAAAAAGGCGGGTGGGCAAAGGGTGGGGAACAGGTAGGGGAAAGAAAAAAACAGATATATGTGAACCACAGTTGCAACACCAACTACAACAATAACAACAACAAAAAAAACCCTAAATAACTGAATAAAGAAAAAGACTTTGGGGAATATGCTTGGAGAAAAGACTAGGGGATAATGCAATATTAGCAATCAGGACATTAAAGAAAGTAAAAAATAAGATAAAATGAAAATAAAAACAAAACAAAATGGAAAGGTAAAGAAAAAATGCAAACGTTGAAGGCTAGGGCATTCAAGGACCTCAGATGGACCTCAGGGCATGATGGATTCAGGGGTGGAAAGTCTGAGATATTGAAGACTCAAGAGGTGTGAGTCTCTGGGTTGTCGGCCACCAGAGTTTAGGGGATTCAGACTTGGCAACCTCAAATCTGGTCAACAGGAAGCCTAGGAGCCCCACAGTGTAGCACAGCCCTCAGGGATCCCCGCAGCTGGATGCCAGCTCTATGGGGGAAGTCAGATCTGCAGACTCTATATTATGTCTGAACCCTGCAATTCACTTACTCACTAGGGTTTATTTATGTGAATATTTCATCAATTCAGCTATCTAATTCTGTTGCAGATTGGCAGCCGGGCCTGTGGGTGTGGGGCTCCAGGTAGAAGCACTATTATTTGTGTCTGCAATCAAAAATTCCCCCGCTTCACAACAAAACACTGTCTGTCTCCCCAAATCGATCTGCAAAGGCGTCCCATCCCATCAATCCCCCAACAGCCTGCCCAGGACTCTCGAATTCCCCTGCACCGCAGAGCCACCAAAAAGTGCGGCCAAAGTGCGGGTTCCATGGCTCCACCCACCCCCAAGGAGGGAGCAACCCGTGTGCAGGTCTCACCTCCGGGCAATAGAACCCAAATTATATCTTATAGACCAATCCTCTCCATTACCTTCCCACCAAATCGATGTCCAGACACTTCCTGCCCTGCAAAAATCCTGAAAAAGCCTGGTCCCGGAGAACCTCCAGCGGCGCCCAGCTGCCTCTTCCCAGAAGAGACAGCAAGGCAAGCTCACTCAGCCACCATCTTGCCGGAAGTCCGCAAGATTAACTCTTGAAGTTTTATGGAAGCAGAATTTAAAAATGGTAAGCCTGGGCATTTAGTTGAAGAGTTTTCCAAAGTAAACTCAGAGAATGCAGCTTGACTTCTCCTTGTAGCTTATAGTAAAAGGCTAGATGAGAGAGATAATCTGAGAACTGAATTGTTGGGCACAATGAAACCAGAAACTGATTCCAGAAATTCCAAGCCTCTGGAAATCAAGCTCCCAGATGATTTTTTAAAATTAATAAGGTCTTAGATTTATTTAACTGACAGAAATTTAAGATATAAAATATCTTAAATATCTTAAAATATCTTTAAGATATAAAAATATCTTAAAATATCTTTAAGATATAAAAATGTCACCATTTTTATGGATGTGTGTTAGTTTTGCAAGTTGGTTTTTCAAAATTGATGGCTTTTGATCTCTGAGGTTAAGTTTGTAGTCCTCAGTATTTCATATAATCCCTTGTATCCTGTCAATGTCTGCAGACTCTGTAGATAATGTGTCTGTTTTGACTCCTGATGTTGTTGTGGCAGCAGAGAGAAGTCGGTGATCATGGTATTGAAGGCCAGAACATGAGAATTTTCTGGCAAGGAGGATTTATTATGACTTACTGGGCCTAGCAAAGTTCTGTCCAGAAAACCAAGCCCTACACAAGATTTCCAGGTCCTTTTTATGTGCAGGATTTAGGAGTGGAGGTCAAGCAGCGCTTTTGGTGCAAAAAGGACTTTCTTTGTTAGTTTCTTAGGGTTTGTTTGGGTACCAGGTAAGCTTGAATTAACACACTGCCCATATTTCATTTGGATGTAAACTCAAATACACATTCAGTCTGCATCCTTCCTGAATACACAAAGCCTATAGAGTCTATATCACTTAACTGATGTTCTGGAAACTAGGCAAACTTGGATAAAGAATTTGCTAAGTTTGAACACATGCACAAGCCATATTATTCCCCCCTATGATGGCTGCTTAAGTTTGTTAAGTTTTGGCATCGCTATTTTCAGAGTCATGAGGTGGATGGCTGTCTGTGTTTTTACTGCATCATATGTTAAAGTGCACACTAGTTATTATTAAGGGGAGGAAGCAAGGAAATATGATGAGCGCATGGGAAGGATTGCTGCTCACTGCTTTGATTGCCCATTTTTTTCACCAGTCTTTCAGGAGGTTCAATGATAAAGTCCTTGGGGAATATTTGGGGTCCCTCCTGACCTCAGGAGGAAGTCCCCTTTTGAGCAGCAGAATCTTGTGGAGGGCCTTCCAGCAGCCATCCTGGGGGCCATTCATGTCTGCATGAACTCCTTGCCAGGTTTCAGATTCATCCACCAATTTTCTATCTTACTAGCTTGCTTTATTTCCTTTTTCAGAGAGTTTACACCTTTAATTTTGAAGACGTGTTGAAAGGAGATGATCTTTCTCTTCTGTAGCTACTTCCTGTTGGTTAGGGGCAGTAGGCTCTACCTGACAAGGTGTAAAACTTCTCTTGCTATTTTATCTCAGTTGGAGGAAGATGTATCTGGCATCCTGGGTGAAGCTGGATGCAGTTTTTATATGGCTAACAAGATGTTGATTTTGGAAGAAATAAAACTTAATTAGAATTTTGAGACTATATAGTTTCATTAAGAGGACACTGGACTACAGAAATAGAAAAGGCTAGGTGCTTGCAAAGGCTGCGTTTGTTCGAAGTTGTTGGGAAACAGTACTTTCCCTTGACTCATTTTATGCTGTTGGGTAACTCTAGAAATTGTAATAGACAATGGAGTTAGGTATAATTTGCCAAGCATTTCTCTTTTCAGTTAAGCTACAGAGGAAAACAGATAAGGTTTTTTTAAATGGATGTCTGATGTGTTTTCCCTTTAGCAATAGGCATTTGGGCTAGAGCTAGAGGGAACAACTGACTTTGACATAGACACTACTTAGACGTTTGTTTTTTTTTTTTTTTGAAGAAGTATTTCAGACTGTCCAGTGACTGGAATTTGTACATTTCATCAGGTGCTTCTGGTGAACTGGCACTTTTTTGGGGGGCGGGGGGGGCAGCTACTGGCTTTACTCAGGATTAGTGCACCAAGCTGGACATTCTTTTAACTTTAATAGCTGTGGGAATGATCAGAACTACAGAGTAAAGTTCTTTACATTTTTTACTTTAATTGAGTAATTCCTGGTAATTTTTTTTGACTATTTTTGGAAACCCATTTGACTAAGCTGGTTAAGAGTTTTAAGGTAGAAGTGGAGAAGGGACCCCTCAGGATCTGACTTTGGGCCCTCTACCAGTAGTAAGGTGGCTGGGTTGAGAGTCCGACACACCCATACCTGCACTCTAGGGGTCTCTAGCAATCGAGCCTGGTATTTGATTAACCAGCTGCCTGTAAGCCACCGGTAGCCCCTGGCTTCAAGCATGTCCTTCACCTGGTGTGGGGTGGAGACTGTGAGAGGTTGCCCCAAGTTGGTTTGGTGGCTTTTTCAGTTAAAAGGGCTGTTGGCCCCACTGTCTTTAAGCAAGGCAGCCATTCCTTTATCTTATAGACATGATCATTAACTACTCAGAAAATGAAGTTCACCAGGACTTTTAACATGTTCAATGTTACCATAATCATCAGATGTATATCTAGAATAGGATATAGGTACAGTGCTTAATAATAACTAATGTACTACTCAAAGTATAAGTTTCTCTTTGAGTTGCAATTAATAGCTTCAAGTTCCAGGTTCGCAATACCATACACGTCATCTCTCCCTGGGAGCAAGCTTTAGTCCCAGTTGTGTTTAAGTTCTACTCAGAGTACTCTGGTATTCACTGCTCCACTTGGTATGTTCTTCACAGAAGCTGCAGCACCATTGACTTTTTAGTACTTTGCTTATTCCTTCTACACTTTTACCATGAAGATGTTAATTAGCAGGTATTTTACTTTAACAGCAGAGGAAAAACTACTTTTTTCATTTTTAAAATGAAAGCTGAAGATTCTCAATGGAATCAAGATAACTTTCATTACCACCACTTGAATATGCACATTGAGGTGACTTCCAGACAGGTTTTATTGCTATGAAGTTACTTTTTGGCGTTAACATCAATTTAGGTTTTTAGTTAATAATGGCTTCTTAGAACTAGCCATTTAAATGCTTCAGTTTAGAAGATGTTTCTACAAACTCTTTATAATTAACCACGACCACATAGATTGGTTAATTTACCTTAGATTACAATTAACAATTGATGGATTTTACTTTATGCATTTAAGAGAGGGCAGATCTACATTTTTAAAACTTAATTTCATTACATATGAACTTAGAATTTTTATCATTTTAAAGATTTAATACATATAATGTTTGGTTAATTTGGCATTTTATAAACCACAGAGATAACACCCAAGTTAAATTATAACTGTTATAGCTTATTCAAAGAATGTTTTTTTCATTTCTTTACAGGGGGTTAAACCCCTTTATAATACAAACTGATTCTTAATTCCTTCTGCTTAGAAGAGTTTTAATCTGTGACACCTAACCCCTCCCTCATAGCTCTTGCAAAGAGAAGGTCCTGGGGGCTGGGTAGGTTAACGAGCTCAGGAAAATCCTTTTCCCTTTTTCAATAGTTGCTATATTTAGATTTCTATGTGACTTTTTAAATTCTTTTTTAACCTATATTGGGTTCTAGGAACATTCATCACATATATAACTGCACATTTAATGTTTAACAATTTGAATAGAGAGCTCTTTTAAGCATTATTTGTTAATTTGTTATTCTGATGTATGAAGATATATACTGAGCAAATAGGCAGACATGAATAGTTTGACACAGAAACACAATTTAGTTATTTAAAACTTTCTTTCTTTTACAAAACAAGTTTAACTGTAAAACAACATTTGAAAGATCTCCAGAAAGTTTTTTCTAATTTGCACTATGACCATGCAGTTTTACACAAGAAGTTTGTTTCTTCATTAATGGCTTATAACCAAAATGTCCCCAATGCTCTAATACAATTTTCCTTTGCTTCAGAACTTTATATTTTGCTTTGACTTTTAGCAGACTTTGGATGAGTGAGACTAATTATATGTATATTTACTGAACCTAATAAAGCCTCAGAGGAGCTGGTTTCTCTCATGAATTGCTACTTCTAGGAACCCTGACAGTCAAGGCAGGAGGTTTTTTTTATACTTTCTAGTCCTTGGAGATAAGAGGACTCTGGTGGCTGCTGGACTGGAAGAATGGATGTCCAACCTTGAGAGTTAAGAATTCCACCAGGCAGCAATTTAGTCCACACTTGGAGCAGGGTTACTAATACCAGTAGAACAGGAGACAGGGATATCTCAAATTTGCTTTTCCTGAAACTTAGGGGCAGAAGTTGTTAAGAAATAACCCTGTAAGCAGAGGCAAGGGGTGAGGCCAGACTTGCAGTAACCATAAACAAAGGTAAACTCAGTTTATAATTTCCATCACAATAGCTGAAGTTTAAGGGCTAGGTGAAGCTAGTTACAAAATAACAATAATTAAAGGTAAGTTTAAGTTATAATTACCATTATTGTAGCAAGCCCAAGATAGGCTTGAAGTAGCTATAAACAAAAGCAAATTGGTTTAAGATTACCATTACAATAGCTGAAATCTAGGCCACATTTATTCAGTTACAATTTCAGTTATTATTCTGCTGTTTTATATATAAAGGCATTTATACAATGATCTTAACTCTTAGTTTCTAGAAAGTTTTCACTTAAAACCAATTTGGGCACCTTATTTATTAATTAAACAATAAAAACAATTTTATTAGTAACACCTTTGTGAAGTTTCTGTTTTTTTCAGCAATTAAATAAATTTCACTTGTGATTTATTTATTAAATTCACTAGCAAGACAGTATTGAAACATTTAAAGATTTATTTTTAGGTTACCTTTTATCATTATTCAATTTTTAACAGGTGAATTCCAAATCTGATTTCCTAGGCATAAGCAAACGGACAAAGTTAAATGCAGATTTTAAGTTGAACACAGAGTTAAGCACAGATTAAAACAGAAGATAAAATTCTATACCTTTAGCATTTCTAGGAACTCTTTGATTATAATTGATGGCATATGAGCTCTTTTTATCTTATAGGCACAACCAAGTTTACACTAATGGAAGTCTGAGGTTTATTTTCTCATTTCTTTAAGGAGACACAATATGAGTTTTCTGGGTCTCAGATCTGTTCTCTTTTTTTTTTTTTTTATGCTGGTTTAACTGGAATTCAGGGTTTTATACAGAGGCTGCTCTGTGGCCACGTGGACCAGCAGTAAGCAGAACTTCCTGATTCCTGAGGAGAGACTCTGATGGGGAGCTTTGCAGGTATGCCAGAAGCCATGCTTATTATTTTAGGAAGAATTAAGAAGCACCTTTTTTGTTGACTGACCTGGCATCCCAGAGTCCCAGCCTGATCAAAGTTCACCATTTTACATAATTTATATGACCATCTGGAGTTATGAAAATATATACTGGCACTGAACAAATGGACAAACACAAAAAGAGTTAGGGCACACAGACAGAAATATAAAGTTCATGAATTTGACTTATAATTCTTATTTCTTTGGTATTGTTGTTTCCAGGCTTTCCATCATTTCACACTTTTTATTTTTATTACTTTTAAGATTTTTGACTGGACCTAAGGGGACTCACCCAGCATTAATTCACAACCTTTGGGTAAGTGTTATGTTTTCAGACATGTAAGTTATGGGAGGGGGCTTATCTTTCTTTAATGCATATCAGGGGGAACTGAGTTACAGCTTGTTAATTATTGCAAACTTAGTGAGGGAGAACCTCTAACAGGACTCTTTGCCTACCCTTGCTGTCTACAAAACAAGCTCAATTGCAATCCAGTATTAAAATTTAAAGGCCTATTTTTGGCCAAACTTCTACATCACTCAATTCATATTCAGACCAAGCTTTATCACAAAAAAAACGATCCATTTTTATGTAACCAAGATCTCCCAAATTTAGAGTGATTCTTCAAGATACATCCCAGTGGGAAGCACTGAGGATATTGATGAGGGAGTGGGACTTTAACCCTCAAAACCTCTCTCACTGCCACCAAACCTTTACTACTTTAGCGAAGGCAAACCAAAAGTTAATTTGCAGTTATCCAAAACCAAAGGGCAGCCTGTTATAAACCCCCGACGTGGATGCAGAGCCCTGGAGGATGCCTTCACTGCCCTTGACCAGGTGGCGTCACTGGGGACTAGGACTCCACTCTTGCCCCACAGAAGTACGTTTCTGCGTCTCACCTGGTTTCCACAGTCACACACAGCCACCTGCTTTTCTTTCCTTTTCAGGCCTAGAGAAGATGGCATCCCCCCCAAACTTCTTGGGAGTACTAGGGTCCTCTTGGGAGTTGGTCAGGCTCCCCTTCTCATGCTTACAGTTAGGTGTTTCGTACACTATGCCCCCAGGGGACTGACTTACCCATCTGGTGTGTGGAGTCCCTGCAGATGTCTAGCAGGGTGGCCGTCGCTGCTCAGCCAGGCTGCTTTTGGGGGCTGCCCGTGTGGGTCGGCCAGCGCACGCTGGTCTTGGCCACCGCGCCCCCCACCCTTCCGCCCGCGGGGACAGGCGGGGCCCACCGCAGTGACCCGGCTGGTGGCGCCGCTCGGGAGGGTGGGACCGGTCCTTGCCGCCTGCGCGAGGCTTGGGGTGGGCGCGTCGGGCTCGGGAGCGGCCCCGCGTGGGTCCCGTTTGGCGGGTGGGCCTCCTGAACAATGTTCCAGGCCAGCTCCAGATGTGGGGAATGGCCAGGGACGTCCGAGGAGCACGGTGGAGGGAGGGCGACCCGGGAATGGCCCCAGCCTTGATTCAGCAAGCAGGAGGGCAACCTTCATAACACTATTAACAACGAACCGAAGGAGATGAGGTGACCGAGTGCAGACACGCTGGTGAATTCTCAGGGATGGATACCATGTCTCTGGGTACTTTGGCGGCGCTATGGTGACTACCAAGACAATACTGAAAAAATTGCAGTTTCCTAGGGACAGAAATTCATGTAGAGGCCCTAGGAGCCGGAGAGGAAGGAGGCGGGAGGATTGGAGAGTTAATGCATAATGGCTGTAGAGTTTCTCTTTGGGGAGAAGGGAGAGCTTTTGATGATGGGAGGCTGTGAGGGTCCTGCACCACTGTCAACATGAGGAATCTCACTGAATGGTACACTTGGAAGTGGGTGGGATGGGAAAGTTTATATTGTAGCTAGGTTTCTGTCCTTCATTTGAGAAAAAAAAAAACAATGAGCAACTAAAGGCTCAAATGACAATTAAATGCAGTCCATGACTTGGACAGAATGTCCAAAGTGAAGAGAAAAAGCTGAAAAGAATATTATTGGGATATATAAAAAAAGGCTTCCAATTTATCAATGTCAGTTTGCTGGAAGTTCATAACTGAATGTAACGTAGTTGCCTCATTAAATATCTTTGAGGAAACAGGCAGAACTATTAATTCCTCAAGGACAGAGATGTATACAACCTACACTTAAATGTTCAGGGTCAGATATTGCATGATTTTACATCTAGGAGGTAGGTAGAATATGATATGCAATTTGATAGAGAAAGGAAGTAGAATGCAGTCTACTTAGGGGCCAGGGGCAGAGGAAATGGGAATTAGTGCATAAGGGTTATAGAGTTTCTCTTTGGGGTGATAGGAAAATTGAGGGAATAGATGTTGTTGATCATAGTGCAAAACTGTGATTGTGATTAATCTCCTTGAA
Source organism: Dasypus novemcinctus (assembly GCF_030445035.2). Lineage (NCBI taxonomy): Eukaryota > Metazoa > Chordata > Mammalia > Cingulata > Dasypodidae > Dasypus > Dasypus novemcinctus. The sequence continues at coordinate 7,751,593 of NC_080686.1, read as the reverse complement.
TGGTATGCTTGGGAGGAGTTGGCATGGAAATGTTTTCAGTTTTACACGACTCCACAATATAACAAAGAAGAGCAAGTAAATATACAATGACAATGAAAGCAGTACACTATCCTGGGCAGCATCTAATAATGGGAAAGAAAAAGCTGAAAAGGTTATTATTGGTATATCTGAAAAAATTTGAATATTGTCTCTATACTTTATACCAATATTAACTTTCTTGAACCTGACAAGTGTACTTAAGTTATTTACATAAGTGAATATATTTGTTTTTGGAAAATCTATATCATAGTATTGTCTTCAAAGAATATGAAGTATTCAACCTCCTCCCATCAAATGTTCAATAGATAGATAGATAGATGGAATTATACTGGAAATGTGTCAAAATGTTAAAATATGTGGATCTGTGTATGTGACAGGGTATGCTGTGTTCTCTCAATGGGATTTTCTTCTTTTTCCAACTATCTTATCTGTTTGAAATTGTTTCCAAATAAAAAGTTTTTAATAATAAAGCCTATGAGCAAACCAGAGTGAAGGAAAAACCATTGGACTGAGGTTCTCCTCTTTCACCCACAAGAAATGATTTTAGAAAACTTATCAGGGCTGACTCTGACAATTCCAACCAGCCAGGTGGCATGATTGCCCCAGAATAGCCAAACAGAAGTTATCCAATCAGAAAAGCAATGGAGACTGCTAGACATATTGAACAATCAACTAAGTAAAGCTCTGCTAGCATTTTCCAGAAAGGGCAAACTGACCTTCTGAATCTCCAATCATCCCCAAGAAGACATCAATGACTTATGGAATTATATAAACATAATAGAATCCAGGTAATACTCTATTTAAACACCATGCAAACTAGGAGTTCCCTTTCACCTAGAACATAGTTCTTCATTCAAATATTTTAAATGGTCATCAGTTGCTGAAGCCAGCCCTGAAGTTAGTTGAAGTAATAAATAATCCTTGCAGTATGAAAATCCCATTTATAATAATTCAGTAGAAAAATGTGCCTAGAGAGGGTCACTATGGAAAATGATGGCAATTACTCAAACATAGCTTTGCTCATGGCACAGAACTTCCTCTGTCCCATGTCACCCAACCCAAAAGGCAAGGACAAGTACCATGGATTTTCCTTGTTTTGTTTGCCCAAGAGGACTTAGGACAAATGTTTGCCCCACACTGGAACTTAGCTCCACTGTCTGTTGACACATGATCCTGACAGGTCAACTGGCTTTGGGTGTTTGAAAGAGAGCCCTGTGGAAAAGTGCCAACGGGGCTCTGTAGGGAGTTGGAGTTGACCTCGCCTTAAGCCCCTTCATCCAATCACAGGTTTGGGTCCATGGAGTTGATTGGTGGATCCCATGGCCCCTCAAGGGAGCGGGGTGAGCCACAAGAGGACTGATGAGATTGTGGCTGCCCAGGTCAGTCATTTGGAGACTGTACTTCCAAGGTGCCGCATCATTCTGTAGCTCATGGTCCCCGCAGGCAAGCATTGTCACCTTCGTTCCTGAAGACATGGAGGCTACTTCTCTCCTATGGGAAGATGAGGCTCAGTTCCATGTGTTTGCCAAACCCAAACTTCCTCATGCTCCTGCAGCTGGTACCCAAGCCCATTGTGTTCCCTCTCTAGCTGCCAAAATGCCTGCATCAACACAGACACGTTCTGATTGATTTGATGGATCAGCTTCTGTGGCTGAAGAGCTTGCTCCCACCAAGGAAACTTCATCTAAGTTGGAACAGACCTCACAGTGTTGGGGTTGGAGCTCCAGTACACAGGGGAACTCCATATATGTGAAAGTGGACCTGCAGTGTCTGATGTACACACCTCTCCTCGTCAACTATCTGCTCTTGCAGAAGCACTCTTGGTCCCGTGGGCAGCAGGGATCCTGCACCATGTACATCATGCAAGCTCACATTGTTCAGGCCCTCCATCATCCTGTGTGTTTAAGCCCCCTCCTGCACTGGCTAGGGGCTTTCACAGGCAGTGGCAGGAAGATGTTCATGTATTTCTCATGCTCACTCTTGGACCCCATGCAGAAAACATGCTTTTGTGGAAACAGGCAGTTAGATGACTGCTCTTCAGATACCTCCCTGATCTGTCAAATCTTTGGAGGGTACTGGAGAACTCAAATTAAGTGTCTCCACTGCCACGGGGTTTCAGACACCATTGACCCATACATGGATATTTTCCTAAATATCCAGCTGACTCAGAGTGTGAACTGTGCTCTGGAATAGGTGGTGAAGTTCAAAGAGCTGGATGGTGAATATTCCTGTCTTTGCAGCACATGTGAAAAGAAGGTACAGGGATCCAAAGATCCATATCCTTGTCCTGAAATGTTTTTGTCACATTTCACAAGTGACAAAATGCAAAGGATGCACAATATCCAGAGTGTCTTGACATGTTAGCACATACATCTTAGCTGAATGGCACACCACTGGTTTAAGGTCTCTATGCCATGGTTGTCACACTGGGCATTACCTCTGTTACATCAAAATTGCAAGGGGCAAGGGGCATAAAATGGAGGACGCTAAGGTCTCAGCCTGTGACATTACATCTACCCTAAGCCAGCAAGCCCATGTCCTCTTCTACGTCCAGAACAGAGAACTGCAAAAAGGCAGTGAGAGTGTGCTGCTTGATGATGTGGAACCAACAGCCATTCGGGCAGAGGACATGGATGCAGATGTGGGAGTGACACAAGCAGTGCCAAAAGGTGACTCCTTGATCAAAGTCTATGAGTTGGAAGAACACCAGCAAGAGACAACCACCCAAGAAATCACCTTGGATGAGTGAAAATTCCTTCAAGAACAAAAGTGATCAAAGCCTGAAGTCAATCTCCTGAAGATGGAATCTGGCTGCCTACCAATAATGTGGTGATTCGCAAGTCAAATCACAGAAGCAAGATAGAAAAGAATCACTGTGAATTGGAAACCCCCATGCCAAACAACCCAGGCAGGGGCATTCCACATCAGATGTCCAAGGACTTGGGCAAAATACCTTGCTGGGGGAGAGATGTGGGAAGTAGAAAGAAGAACGAGAAGAGCAAGAGGGCACTCAATGGTGCAGTAGCCTCAGTAAAAATACTACCACGTAGTCACATGCACCCAAGGACAGGTGAGTGTGTAATGGCACACTCACAGTTATGCACATGCACACACTCATACTGAGGCCTGCATGATGAAAAGAATTCCGTTTCAGCTGTGAGTACTGTTGTCCTCAGCCACCCAGACCCTTCATCAGTTAAGGATTTAGAGTTGATGGAATTTGCATATGCCATGGCTCTGAAGGAAACTCTCCTGAATTGAATGCAGGAGGTGCAGTATGAGAAGAGATGTGCTAAGTCCAAGCCTGTGACCACCTCACCCAGGCAGGGAAAGCATGGGGATCTATTTAAGTGCAATAAGACTCAGATGAGAGGCTACCAGGTGAGGTGCAGTGATATCTGGGTGTCTGGTACCCCAAGGCAATTTCTCAGATCATTTGAGAAATCTTTCTTGCCAGACCTCTCCAGGGGATCCATAATTAGGAGGATCCCATCTTTGCTGCCAGCAAATGCCCACCTCTCATATTGGTTTCACCCGGATCTCTAAAAAAGAAAGACACAGACCGTCCACCATGTGGTCCCCAACAATCGGTGCCAAGGGCAATGGGATGGATCTGGGTTGTAACATGGCAAGGATGCACTTCTGCCCCATGCTGTCCCAGCTTCACCTGGCTCCCCTGAGGTCCCACAGATTAGGACAGTCAGAGTGAGGCTTGGGCAGCTCTAAGGTGACCTCCCTGTGGCACCACAACAATCCCGGTCCAGTCACCTGCCCCACAGATGGATTTGGAAAAGTTCTCCGAGGCACTCCCTGATGAACTGGCCCCACAAGGACTGTGGCTGGGCTGGGGGCACCTGCTTCAAATCCTTCCTAGCCTGACCTCCAACAGTCAGGCCAGTAGGAGGTACGTGTAAAGATTTGGGGGCCTGAAATTTCATGACCGGGACCCAGGTGGGAATGTGGCTGGGCACTGGACAGCCTTCTTCTCCAACACACGATGACCCAGGTTGGTCCTGGCAGGGACCAGGGGGATGGCCATGGGCTTGTCCACTCACCTCAGTGTACTAGCTACAATGAATGCCCTGGAGAAAGTCGGAGCCACCTTCCCATTTGTTAGCTGCCTCCCTCTACAGGGAATGGCTTCAGTGCTGATGCCCTGTCAGTGCCCATGGGACCCTGCCCTCGCTGATGACCTCTACAGCACACAGGGCCTCCAGTGACTGCAGATCTCATCCCATGTGGCAGTGATTGGAGAGCATGGGAAGTGGTATAAAAGTGACCACCAGGTGAGGAGAGGGCGTGCGGCAACCTCCTGGAGGCTCAACCTCCTCTCAATCTACCTGGGTCCTTGTTTCAGGGCCTGGGACTGTCAGACTGTGTCCCAGAACCTTCCAGACTCTCCTTTGTGATGCTTAGCTGGCAAGGCCCTGTTGCTGCCCTGAAGGGGGATGTTCTGTACAATAAAATGCTTTGCTAATGCTTTGCTATATATATATGTATATAGATTGATATGATGACTTAATTCAAGCATAAGAAAGCAATACACACATAATTATTTATTTTATTAAATTTCTGTTAGTAATTGGGAGAAAATGAAATAAACAAAGGATTGTCTACAAACAGGGGTCCAACTGCTGCATCATAATCCTTACAAAATACATCCACATAGATATAAACTCACCAAACCGGGAGACACACCAACTTTCCTGGCCCACGTCTGCCCAGAGTTCCAATTGAATGCAATATAAATACACACACAAACATTTATATATTTAGTAAACCATTGTCAATAATTGGGAGAACATGGAATAAGCAAAGGATTGCCTATAATCAGGGGTGCAATGGCTATATCATAATCCTTTCATGATATACATACATATAGATACAAGGTCACCAAACCAGGGAACACACCAACTTCCTGGCCCACATCTGGCCAGAGTCCTGATTGGATACAATATAAATATATTTTAAATAAGTTTATACTGACAATTAGAGTGAGAAATAAGAATAACATAACGAGTCAAAAGATTAAATCAATAATGAACAGAGTTATAAAATGACAGAAAAATAGAACTGTCTTACATACAAACTCACCAACATCTAGTTCATGGCTGGGAAGTCCTGAATCAGCATTGGAAACAACACCTGGGCAGAGCACCTTCTCCCGGAGTGGGACTTCAACTGGCCTGACCAGGGACTGTCCCTATTATTGAGCTTATAATCAATGAACTCGATACTATAGAGGCCAACTTGTGGGCACTGTGTCAATTCCCAAGGAAATGGCCAGAGAACAGAGCACTCCGCGGACAGTACATTCCAAGATCTATGTGTCAGATCCCGAGAAAGTGACCAGCCTTCCCAGAGAGGAACACAATACTCCCTGGGATGCACCCTATCTGTTCTTATTTGGTACAAAAACATCCCCAGTGTGCCCACTGTTCTAGTTCTCATCATTCCTCCTGAAACATGAAAAGTGCTGACCAGCAAAACATTGGTTTGCTGATTAACAAAGTTTCCTACATGATGTTTCACTTTAGGTTTGAACAATACTCACTGAATTTTTTCCCAATACAGGGGACCAGCTTGGGAAGGTTTTTGTTGTTGTTGTTGTTGTTGTTGTTTTTGGTAATTCCTGGGAAGATTCCTACAAGGTGTGTTGCCCTGACTCTGCACAGGCTCCCGCAGGGCTCCCTGGCTAGAGGAGACTTAAATATTTCTCAGGTGCTCCATCCAAATAATGGAAGGGCACAAAACAGACTGAGTCAGTCCCTGGGGTGGCAGCCTCTTTCCTCTTGTGGTGGTTGTGTGGAAGTCAACTTGCCGGAAGGAGTGAATCGGAAATTTTCTGGAGGCCGGGGCAGGTGGGGGCAAATAAGTCAGTATGTTTGTACATAGAGGAAGTTCTGTCATCATTTTCAGTCAATTGAACCCTCTTCATGGATACAGAACCTTCTTTCAACATTTTATAACAACAAAAATAATAAAATAAAAACAATAGCAAATAAAACTTAAGAAATCAAAAACAGCAAAAATATTGGCAACTATTATCAAAATATTAATAATAATCCTAAGGAGGTACAGACACCCTGAGTGAATTATCATGAGTGGATACCACCTTGTGGGATGCTTTGGAAGCTCTATGGTAACTGTTGGAAACTGAGGCACAGTGCTCTCAAGGAGAGGCATGCTGTCTCCATAGCTACGCTTGCAATCTAAGGAATATGGTAATTAAGAGTTCTCAGCAAACAGGATGCTGTGAAAGGCTGAAAGAAAAGATGAGCAGATAACATTTGTGTAGTAAATAGAACACTTAAACTTCGTACCTTGAGATAAGATTTTTTAATTCCTTAGACTATGAGTAATGTTGATGGCTAACTGCATGTTGCTGCTTCTACCCATGTGGACTGGGGTATATATAGAGCCCCTTGTGAACAATAAAGTTGTCTGATGAGTCTCTACTCGCAGACCCCCTGATCCCAGCTCTCTCGTTCTTTTTCTCTTGCTCTTTCTTTCTCTTTGTTTCCTTCTCTCTTCTCTCTTTCTTTCATTTCCAATGCCCTTTGGGTCCAAATCTCCAACAGTAACTACAGAGAAAATATCAGTAATATGCAAATTCCCAGTAACAGAAATTCATGTAGAGCTTGCAAGGAGCAGGTGAGCTGGAGGATCCGGGAACAAATACATAATGGCTATAGGGTTTCTATTTGGGTAGATGGGAAGCTTTTAGTAATGGAAGGTGGTAAGGGTCATGCAACATTGTAAATATATGAATAATTACACTGAATGTTATGCTTGGGAGTGGTTTAGATGGGAAAGTTTAAGTTATATATATAATATATGTTTCCCCAATAGAAAAAAAAGAATGAGTAACTAGACACCATGATAATTAATGCAATACATGACTTGAACAGGTTCTCCAAAGGAAAATTTTGAAAAGGATAATATTGTGACATATGAAAACATCGGAATATAGATGTTAAGACTTAAATCAGGGAAACGCACTTTGGCCCAGTGGTTAGGGCGTCCGTCTACCACATGGGAGGCCCGCGGTTCAAGCCCCGGGCTTCCTTGACCCGTGTGCAGCTGGCCCATGCGCAGTGCTGATGCGCGCAAGGAGTGCTGCACCACGCAGGGTGTCCCCCGCGTAGGGGAGCCCCACGCAGGGGAGCCCCACGCGCAAGGAGTGCACCCATAAGGAGAGCCGCCCAGCGCTAAGGAGGGAGCAGCCTGCCCAGGAATGGCGCCGCCCACACTTCCCGTGCCGCTGACGACAACAGAAGCGGACAAAGAAACAAGAAACAAGACGCAGCAAAAAGACACAGAAAACAGACAACCGGGGGAGGGGAGGGGAATTAAATAAATAAAAATAAATCTTTAAAAAAAAAAAAAAGACTTAAATCAATGTTAATTTGCTGTAAGCTGATAACTGAACTTAAGGTGGTTGCCTAGTTGAATATCTTTGTTTTTAGGAAACACAGGCAGAAATATTAACTCCTCAAGGACAAAGATGTATTCAGCCTACAGAAAATAAATTGATAAAGAGATCAAGCCACAAAGTTACAGATAGTGCATGATTCTATTAATAGGTTGTAGTTAGAGTAGGCAAATTGTTAGAGACAGGAAGTAGAGTGCAGGTTACCAGGGGTGGGGGGTCAGCAGGAGTGGGGTGTCAGTGTATAACAAGGGTAAAGCTTCTGTTTGTGGTGATGGGAAAGTCCTATAATGGATGGTGGTAAGCATAGTGCAACATTGTGAATGTGATGACTCTCCTTGAATGGTGCTCTTGGGAATTATTGGGATGGGACTATTTGTGTTGTACATGCTTCTACATGTGATGAAGAAGAAGAGCAAGTAAAGATACAATGACAATGAAAGCAGTAGTACACGATCCTGGGTGGCATGTAATAATGGAGAGAAAAAAAATAATGGAAGAGAAGAGGTTGAAAGGGCTTTACTGAGACATAGAAAATGATTTGACTGTAGTCTCTAAATTTTATATCAATGTTAACTTTCTTAAACTTGATAACTGTACTTAAGGTAATTATATAAGTGAATATATTCTAAGGAAATCTGCATTGAAGTATTGTCTTCAAAGAACATGATGCATACAATATCCTCTCAAATCTTTAGAAAAGATAGATGGAAGATAGAATAATACAGGAAATGTGGCAAAATGTTAAAATTTGTGGATTTGTGTACTTGTCAGGGTATACTGGTATTTTTCTATGGAAGTTTCTGCATTTTGCAATTATCCTGTATGCTTGAAATTATTTCAAAATAAAAAGTTAAAAAAAAAAAAAAAAGCCCAAGAACAAACCAAAGAAAAGGAAAAATCTTTGGACTGAGGTTTTCCTCTTTCACTTGCCAGAAGTTTTCAACTCCACGCACTCTGAGCCCTTGATTGGATGAAGCAGCTTAGGTTCTGCACTCCAACTTCCCACAGAGTCCAATTAGCACCTTTCCAGAATGGCTGTCTTTCAGATACCCTAAGCAGGTTGACTCGTCAGGATCATGCATCAACAGACAGACTGCAGAGCTGAGATCGTCATGTGGGGCACACATTTATCTTCTTAGGCAAAGAGGTCCAGGAAAATCCATGGCACTTTTCCTTGCCTTTTGGGTTGGGTGACATGGGACAGGGGAATCTCTGGGTCATGAGCAAAGCTGTAATTGAGGAATACCCATCATTTTCCACGTTGGCGCTCTCTAAATGTACTCTTCTATAGTATTATCATGAGTGCAAATTCTGCACCCCAACATTTCTTTATTGCAACAAACATTGGAGCTGGCTTCAGCAACTTATGGCCACTTAAAATATTTGAATGAAGAAATACGTGAAAGGGAACTCCTAGTTTGCATGGTGATTAAATAGAGTACTACATAGATTTTTTATGCTATAAGTCTTCAGGGGGTTGACTGGAGATTCAGAAGGTCATTTTGTCCTCTCTGGAAGATGCTAGCTGATCTTTAATTTGTGGATTGTTCAACTGTCTAGCACTCCCTATTGCCTTTTTCATTTGATGCGTTCCATATAATTTCTGAGACAATCAAGCCAGCTCACTTGTTGAAATTTTCAATTCAGCCAATAGCCAACTCTGAAATGTGTTTAAATATCATTTCTGGCCAGAGAACGAGGTGTTTCTGAGTCCCAAGATTTTCCTTTACCTTGTTTTGCTCGAGTGCTTTTTTTTTTTTTTTAACTTTTTTTATTTTGAAGAAATTTTAAACATGCAGAATGGTTTAAAAGATAAGAAATACCTCTAGGGAGAACTCTAGCATACTCTGCCAGAAACCAGATCAACCAACACATTTAATATTTTGCACCATTTCCTGTATCTCTCTCCCTCCCCATCTATCTCTATCTCTCTATTTCCGGAACATTTTAGGGGAGTTTGTTTATATGTGTCATGCTCTTTGAACGTAATAATTCCATTTACATCACTAAGAAAAAATATATCGCTTTTGTAACCACTTTAGCAAGTTCAAGAAAGTTAAGATTGATATAAATTTAAAGACTACATACAAATTGTACTCGTAAGTCCCAAAAATGTCCTAGACGGACATCTTCTCTTCCATATTTGATGCCACACTGTATCCTGTTCTGCTTTCATTGTCGTTGTATCTTCTCTTTTTTGTTGTTGTTAAATTGTAACATGTAAAACATAAACACTGGCATCTCGACCATTTCCAAGCATACCATTCAAGGAGATTAATCACATTCACAATGTTGCACTACACTCATCACCATCCATGAGGATAACCTTCCCATCACAACAGACAGAAATTCTACACCTGTTATATACTAACATTCCCTTACCTCTTGTTCCCCACCCCTAGTAGCCTGTACTCTACATCCTGTCTCTATCAATGTGCATATTCCAACTATATCATGTAAGTAGAATCCTGCAATATCTCTCCCTCTGTGTTTTTATTTCTTTATCAATTAATTTTCTGAATATTTAAGTAAAGGTCGTATTCATCTTGGTCCTTGAGGAACCAACACTTTTGCCTGCATTACTTAAAAACAAAGATATTCACTTAGGTAACCCCTTGAGTTCAGTTATTAACTTCAAGCAAATTAACATCGATATAAAACTTAGCATCTATATTCCATCTCTTCATGTCCCATTAATGTCCTTTTCAGCTTTTTCTCTTCCCTTTAGAGAGCCTGTCTTGGTTATGTTTTGCAGTTAATAATAATTTTCTCTTTAGTTGTTCATTCTATTTTTTTGGTTTTTCAATTATGGTAACATGCAACAAAAATAAACTTTTCCATCTCAACCACTCCCAAACAACATTCAGTGTGACTACTTATATTTATAATATTCCAGTACCCTCACCACTGTCCATTACTTTAACTTTCCCATTTCTCCAACGAGAAATCCTATACCCGTCATGCATTAACTCAGCAGTCTTCCAGCCCTCCCTCTACTGTCTCCGCAGCGGAAGGGCACAAGCGCTGAACTTCATTTGCTCTGGAGTGCGGCCGCGGATAAACCGAGGGCGGCCGCGGATAAGCCGAGGGCGTGCGTTGTAGTGACGTCACGGGTTTGGCTGGCCCGGCGCTGGACGGTCCTGCTCCGCCCGCCAGGTCTAACCTGGGTCATCGCGGGTGAGCGGGTAAGAGATCGTGTGTCCGGCCACGTTCCCACGTGGGGCGCGGTGGTGGGCATTTTTAGGCCCCGCATCTCCACGTCCCACTCCGGCAGTGGAGGCGGGCCAGGCCGGGGGGGAGTGGAAGGACGCCGGCAGCCTGGGCGCAGCCTTGCCGGGCCAGGCGGTTCCGAGAGGCCTCGGGGACTCTTGCAAACCCCCTGGGGCACTCCCCCAGACTGGATGGCCGTGGTGCCCCCGGGAGGGCGTGTCACAGTCACCTCGTTGCATTTGAAGGCATCTTAAATATTTACAAAATCTTCACGGCGAACTGTACCCCGGAGAAAGGTCCCTGACAGCCGAAGCAGCATTGTGAGTTGTACCTTGGCCTTTTGCCGCCCAAGCGATTGAATTTCTTTGCGGATTATGTTGAATACTGAATGCTTTGTGAGATGTATCCCTAACTAATGCAAGTATATTTGGTCACCGTGAGTCAATGGTCTTATTAATTGGATAGACTTCATTTTATACTTCTTCTAATTGATAGACTACGAAACTTCAAGTTTTAGAAGGGCAAGCTGTCATGTGTGAGGAAAAAAATAAGATATTAAGATATTTTAGCATTCTATAAAAACCAAATTTTTGTTTTTTGCATTTAGAATAGAGCTCGGAATTTCTTATATCTTGGCCACAGTAAATTGAAGATACTGTGCTGTACATCCTCCTACCTGCTGGCAGAATCTATTCTCCTCAAAGACCTTTGCAAGAATTCAAAAATAGCTTTAAATATCAATTCTTTGTTGTGTTTTTAGTCACAAAGCTTATTAATTCCATGTAAATTAACCATCCATATCTCTTATTTTGTTTTGTTTTGTTTTTTTTACTTTTTAAATTTATTTTATTTCCCCATCTTTTTTTTAGGAGGCACCCGAACTGAACCTGGCACCTCCCATGTGGGAGGGAGGTGCCTAATTGCTTGAGCCACCTACACTCCCTCCTTATGTTTTTTAGGTGAAGATTATTTCTAAAATAAAACTGCCTCTCTATTTCAATCTGTCTTCTTGATAGATTGTCAACAATCTATGTAGGACATATAAATAGATACATCTGTCCTAGAACATATAAAGATATATAGGAAGACATAAATAGATATAAATGTATCTGTCCTAGGACATATAAAGCTACACTAGAGTATTTCTTAGAATTGGACGATGATGAGGTGTGTGCTAAGATGGTTGCACGGCCAGAGGTATGAAGATGTGATGTGACATGCAATTGGTAGTAAAAGGAAGTAATGGTCAGAGTTAGCACTGACTGCTTATGTTAAGTTCCCAAGGTTTAGTCTTAAGTAGTATTCACCTGAAGTCTATGTTGTCTCACACCACATAAGCACCTCATGCCTGATGGCTTAACAGGGCTGTTGTTAGGGAGATGTTCCTGCTGAGTGATGATTGCATCCCTATAGAAAAGTTCTGAAAAGCATCCCAGAATTGAATGAGAAGAAATATATTTATGTATAACGTTTTCTACTGTATTCCTCCTTGCAGACAAGAATGTGTAGGAAGCAGGGACATCATATTGACCTCTTTATTGTCAACAATTTCCTTTTCTTCTCAGCCCGAAAAGAGGGATAGTCCTGAAAAGTATTTTGTATTTTCTATTTTATTGCCCTCTATTTCCAATTCTGGTGTGTTGAGATTCGATCTTATGAAAATACGCAGGGCATTAGCTTATCTTTTGAATTTTATGGATGAAATACATATATATATTTCAAAATATCAAAGAACAGTTATAGAGTGGTAGTGAAAAATGATAATACTGTGCCTTTTCTAAACACACCCATGATTTCTTTCTCCAGAGTCAACCACTTTTTATTTTTAAGAGGTTATAAGTTTAAAGAAAAAAATGCATAAAATACATGAGGTCCCATGTGCCAATCTATTTCTTAACAAATCAATTTATTGATACATATTAATAAAGCATTAATCCATCCAAAGTATATAAGCAGTGGTATTCAGTATAATCATATAGTTGTGTTTTCATCACTTCAATCATTTTTAGAGCATTTTCATTATTCCAGTAATAATAATGATAATAATAATATTAATAAAAAACAAAAGCCAACCAGCTAACTAACCAAACAACTCTTCACCTCTCAATCTCACTATGCTTGCTTTGCCATACAAAACTGCTGTTCTCTTTCCTTCTCTCCAGTTTATTTGTATTTGTATTCTGTAAAAGCAGTCTTATATATGCAGTAATACTGATATTCTTATTTTACATGAGGTTTTACTACATTATAGAGTCCCATGTTACATTTTTTAGCTTTCCTTCTAGTAATAAAAATGTCTTTAGACTTTCGCTTTTTTAAAAATTGCCTTTGTATATATCCCAGTTTATTTTTTTGTATATTCAAATGAAAGAGATTAGAGTTATTCCAGAGTACACAGAAATTATTTAGATTTTCCCATAAGTGAAACACTGATAAAATACCTAACATTATTTAAGGACTTTAACATAATCTAAGTCAATATGTATTTGACATTTGGGTTATATGTGTATACAAAAAAAAATCCACTTGTCAAAGTGAGCAAAAAATAAAACAGCATTCAGTATCCTTTCTGGATGTAATTACATTTTCATAGACAAAATGTTTCAAATGGGAGCAATAGGTGACTTCTTTATGAAAGCCTAAATAAATACAAAATTAAGAATAATCAAAGATGCTAAAGATTAATACCATAAAACATTCTTTCCTATCCTTAACATACAAATGTACACTATAGGTATATGTGAATTAGAATACTTTCAATCAAGTTTGTGAACACTTATGACTAGGGACATGGAATAGAATAAAATGCCCTGGGGTAAAGAGAGGTAGTATAGTTGAATAGCGGACATCTGTCCATCAAGTTATCCATATCAATTTACTGAAGAGGTAGATTATTAAAAGTTTCAGTGGGCTCAGATACTGATTTGGGCCTTAGAGTGATATTTTATTTCATTATTTATTAAGATCATAACTCAACATATTAGAATGCTGTCGCTAGATTAGTACCTTAAGGCTAAAGACAAGAAAGAAAGAGAATACTGTATTACAAGACACATGACACATTATATTTTGTGGTTCTACTATGTGCCTTTTCCATTCTTTTTGTTATTGGGGCAAGATGAGACATCCAGTTGGTTTAAGAATACTTAATGTACCCCATACTGGCTGAATTAAATCAAAGATTTTTATTAATTCTTCTGCCAAACACAACACTAATTTCCATCACAGTTATTTCAGATGAGAAATAGTAAGTTAATTGAAAAAAAAAAAAAAGAATACCAGTTGTGCCTTGAGCTATGAAACGTTACTTGAACACACTGATTGAAAAATCTAGAACATCACTGTAACAATGTTAATCATGTTGGCCTTCATCAATGAATGGATGCAGCTTTACTGTGACTTCTCCAAAAATGCTTTGCAGCACCTAAAACATTGCTAGTACACAGTCTCAAAGTCGGAGCCATTCCCATAATAGAGATCTTCAATAATAAGTTGTTTTTGTGGATCATAGCTTCCAAATAGTTCGATTTTAGCTCTGCAGTTTTTAACACGATTACCTTTGTTATTCAGATCTTTCAGATTGTTTTCATCCTTCCATAGTATATAATCAAATGTGGCAAAGTCTTCTGTGGTAACTGCCGGGCAACATGACTCGTAGGATACCATGCTTCTTCATGCGATTTTGCCCTCCGTAATTGGGAGGGTTTCGTATCTCATATATGGATGTTGCAGCACTGCCAATTCTCCAATTATCTGAAATATTTTGATCAGTTACAAGTATTCTGAAAACTGTTTCTGCCGTGGGTGACAGACAAATGTTACCTAGACATGCAAACAGCACCAACTTGGATGCCTTTTCTGCCATCGCCTCAGGTTCAAGGAACAGTCCAGAGCGCAATGCACAAGGACCCGCTACTTTCACTTTTAACAACAGTCATTCCATATAATAGTTCTGCTAGTTACAAACCCCACAATATACTCTCACCATTTCCATTCATTTCCAAAGATTTACAAACAACCTTTTAACCAATTCCACACAGATTAACCATTAGTTTTCCATTTTCTACTGTCATTCTATTTTCTGGTGACCTATATTCTAATTATTAACTCCATGAGTTTATATAATATATTTAGTTCATAATAGCACAATCATACAGTATTTGTCCTTTTGTGTCAGACTTGCTTCACTCAACATAATGTCCTCCAGGTTCACCCATGCTGTCATATGCTTCACGACTTCATTTCTTCTTATAGCTGCATAATATTCCATTTTGTGTATACAACACAATTTATTTATCCATTCAACAGTTAATGGAAACCTGGGTTGTTTTAAGTTTTTGGCAATCATGAATAATGCTGCTGTGGACATCAGTGTGCAGATGTCTGTTTTTGGCACTGCTTTTAGTTTTTCTGGGTATAATATACCTAGTAATGGTATTGCCAGGTCCCATGGCAAGTCTATATTCAACTTCTTTAGTAATTGCCAAACAGTTCTCCACAGTGGCTGTACCATTCTATATTCCCACCAACAGTGAATAAGTGTTCCTATCTCTCTACATCCTCCCCAACATTTACAGCTTTCTGATTTTTTAATAGTGTCCAGTCTAATAGGTGTGAAATAATATCTCATTGTAGGTTGATTTGCATTTCCCAAATTGCTAGTGATGTTGAATATCTTTTTCATGTGTTTCTTCACCATTTGTATTTCTTCTTTGGACAATTGTCTTTTGCTCCCCGCCCCCCCCCCCCAATCCCCTTTTTTGAGGTGCGGGGCTGGGGTTTGAACCCAGGACCTTGTAAATGGTAAGCCAGTGCTCAACCACTGAGCCACATTGGCTTCTTTGAGTTTTTTTCATTTGTTTGCTTGTTATTGCCTTTGTTTTTAAGCAGCACAGGGAACTGAACCTGGGACCTCCCATGTGGGAAGCAGGCACTCAACTGCCCATTCTTTTAACTGGGTAATTTGTCTTTTTATTGTTGAGTTGTAGCATCTCTTTATATATCATGAATATTAAACCCTTATTGAGCGTGTGATTTCCAAATAGTTTCTCCCATTGAATCAGCTGCCTTTTCACCTTTTTGACGCAGTCCCGTGATGTGCAAAAGTGTTTAATTTTGAGGAGGTCTCATTTGTCTATGTTTCCTTTTGTTGTATGTGCTTTTGGTATAAGGTCCAAGAAACCACCACCTATCACAAGGTCTTTAAGATGTGTTTCCCTACATTTTTTCTAGTAGTTTTATGGTTGCCTTTTATATTTAAGTCTTTGATCCATTTTGAGTTGATTCTTGTATAGGGAGTGAGATAGGGGTCCTCTTTCAAACTTTGGTTATAGATATCCATTTCTCATTTGTTGAAGAGACTTCTTTGTCCCATTAACATGGACTTGGTAGGTTTGTCAAAAAACAGTTGACTGTAGAGGTGAGGGTTTATTTCTGGTCTCTCAATTCTATTCCACTGATTGATAAGTCTATCTTTATGCAAGTACCATGCTGTTTTTACCCCTGTAGTTTTGTAATATATTTTGAGGTCAGGCAGTGAAATTCCTCCCACGTTGCTTTTCTTTCTTAGAAAGCTTTTGGCTATTTGGGTGCACTTTCCCTTCCAAATGAATTTGATAATTGTCTTTTCTATTTCTGTAAAGTAGGCTTTTGGAATTTTGATTGGTATTACATTGAATTTATAAATCAATTTGGGTAGAGTTGATATCTTCACAATTTTTAGTCTTCCAGTCCATAATGGAATGCCTTTCCATTTGTTTAGGTCTTCATTGATTTCTTTTAGCATTGTTTTGTAGTTTTCTGTATATAGTCCTGACTTCTTTGGTTGAATTGATTCCTATGTATTTGAGTGTTTTTGTTGCTATTGTAAATGGAATTTTTCTCCCTGATTTCCAACTGAGGTTGTTCAGTACTGATGTACAGAATCATTACTGATTTTTGCATGTTGATCTTTATCCTGCCATTTTGCTAAACTCATTTAATGGATCAAGAAGCTTTGTGGGCAACATTTCAGAATTTTCTAAATGTAGGATTTGTCATCTGCAGATAGTGAGAGTTTTACTCCCTCTTTTCCTATTTGGATGCCTTTAATATTTTTTCTTGTCTAATTTCTCTAGCTAGTATTTCCAGTACAGTACAGGGTCATCCTTGTCTTGTTCCTGATCTTAAAGGGAAATCTTTCAACCTTTCCACACTGAGTACAATGTTGGCTGTGGGTTTTTTATATATGCCTTTTATCATATTGAGGAATATTCCCTCTATTCCTGTCTTTTGAAGAGTTTTTATCAAGGAAGGATGCTGGACACCTACTCTCCAGTTCATTGGATTCACCCAGGACAACTAAGAAGGAGGTGAGGATGGACAATCACCACACCAAGAAACCAAGAAGGTTTACAACTGCAAGCAAGAGAGTCCTGTCCATCAGCCTTATGGGATCTAAGGCCCCTCTCAATTAGAGGTGGAGTGGGCATTATCATCCCAGAATCCTCAGGATTAGGGAATAAACTATGGACTAGAGTGGACCTACTGGTATTCTAGTACAGACTTATTTTGATTCTAGCAATTGAAGAAATTATATCATTGATGTGGAAACAATGGCCACTGGAGGTGCTGAAGTCAGGGACAGGAAAAAGAGATGTAATATGGGGGCATTTTCATATGTTGTTTCAGCCTTGTATACCAGGAATACATTCTACTTGGTTAAGATGTGTAAGTATTTTCATATGGTGTTGTATTCTATTTGCAAGTATTTTGTTGAGAATTTTTGTATCTATGTTTATTAGAGAAATTGGTCTGTAATTTTTTATTCTTGTATCTTTATCTGGCTTTGGTAGTAGGGTGATGTTGGTGTCATAAAATGTGTTGGGCAATTTTCCCCCCTTTTCAATTTTTTCATAAGAGTTTAAAAAGGATTGATACTAATTCTTTTTGAAATATTTAGAATTCACCTGTGAAGCCATCTGGTCCTCATGTGCAGTTCCTTGGTCTGCCAGCAGATGGCACTCTTTGGCAGCCCTCTCGGTTCAATGCCTGGTCAGAATGTTCACTGCAAATCCAACCAGATCAATGTGATAGAGGTTCCTACCTGGAGACTAAGAGCCTTGTAATTCAAACCTTCTCAGAGAGTTTTCCAGTCTTCTCAGATCGCCCTTTCCCTTTTCTCTGGTAGGAAATAATTCCACTCCCCTCTGAGATGTCAATAATCAATCTCAATTTTTAGAGAAGGAGGTTGGGAGGGTTGGATCTCTTTAGTCCCTTGCAAACAATGGCAAACAATGGCATGGCCCCCTGGGGCCTGGAAGGCCTGGTGGGACACAGCAGACCAAATTTGTGACTAAAAAGTCGAGGCAGACTTAAGCTGTGTCCTCTCTCCTTGTTACTGGGTTGGTGGATCCCTGGAGCCCCCTTTGTCTGTAGCCGGCTCAGAGCCCTGAGAATTCTGAAGTGTCTTCAGTGTCGGGGAGGGTGCCGGCAGCAGCTGCTGGTTTCCACTCACAGTTTTGCTGTTATGATCCCCTTCCTTTGACCCTCTCTTTTCTGGGCAGTGTCCAGCCTTTGGCTGGTGTCCTAAACCTTAGAAGATCTTTTTCCAGGCCATCTCAGCCTATCATCTAGCTATTTTTCTGGAGGAGAATAGTGTCCCATGTCTTTCTAGTCCACCATCTTCCTGGAAGCCATTTTTCTTTTTTAAGACATATTTGTCTATTCAGGGCCCCTTACCAGTAAATTTGATTATTGGCTCTTCCATATCTGTAAAAAAGGCTGTTAATATTTTTATTGGGATTGCATTGAATCTGTAAATTAGCTTGGGTAGAATGGACTTCTCAACCATATTTAGTCTTCCAATCCATGAACACAGAATGTCCTTCCATTTATTTAAGTCTTCTTCAGGTTTCTTTTAGCAATATTTTGTAGTTTTCTGAATACAGGTCTCTTATGTCCTTGGTTAAGTTGATTACTGAATATTTAATTGTTTTAGTTGCTAATATAAATGAAATTTTTTTTTCTGATTTTCTCCTCAGATTGTATATCAGTAGGGTATAGAAATGCTATTGATTTCTGCATATTAATCTTGTATTCCACCACTTTGCTGAGCTCATCTGTTCATTCTAATAGTTTCATTGTGGATTTTTCAGGATTTTCTAGATATAGGATCATATCAGCGAATAATGAAAGTTTTACTTTTTCCTTTCCTATTTTTTTTAAAGATTTATTTATTCTCTCCCCTTCCCCCCACCCCCCATTGTCTGTTCTCTGTCTCTATTTGCTGCATCATCTTCTTTGTCTGATTCTGTTGTTTCCTTCTTTTCCTATCTTTTGGAGACTTTTTATCAAGAAGCATGCTGTATTTTGTCCAATGCCTTTTCTGCATCAATTGAGAAACTTGTGATTTTCCTTCTTCAGCTTATCCATGTGATTTATTACACTAATTGGTTTTCTTGTGTTGAACCACCTTGCATACCCAGGATAAAACTCACTTAACTCTGGTGTATAATTCTTTTAATGTGCTTTTAGATTCAGTTTGCAAGTATTTTGTTGAGGATTTTTGCATCTATATTCATTAGAAATATTGTTCTATAATTTTCTTTTTTCATAGTATCTTTTTACTTATTAAATTGTCTTTTTTTAAAGATTCATAAATCACAAAAAATGTTACATTAAAAATATAAGAGGTTCCCACATATCCCACACTGCCCCCCCACTCCTCCCACATCAACAACCTCTCTCATCATTGTGGCACACTCATTGCATTTGGTGAATACATTTTAGAGCACTGCTGAACCATACTAATTACAGTTTACATTGTAGTTTACACTTCCCCAGTCCATTCAGTGGCTTATGGCAGGATATATAATGTCCAGCATCTGTCCCTGCAATATCATTTAGAAAAACTCCAAGTCCCAAAAATGCCCCCACATCTCAGCTCTACTTCCCTCTCCCTGTCCTCAGCAACTACCATGGTCACTTTCTCCACATCAATGCTACAGTTTTTTCCATTATAGTCATGATAGTTCTATAGTAGAATATCAGTAAGTTCACTCTAATCCATATTTTATTCCTCTATCCTGTGGACCCTGGGTTGGTGATGTCCACTCCACCTCTGTGTCGAGAGGGGGCTTAGATTCATGGTTGATGGATGCAGTTCTTCTGCTTGGAGTTGTAGGCACTCTCAGTTCCTTGGTATGGTGGTTTTCATAGTATCTTTATCTGGTTTGGGTATTAGGTTGATTTTGGCTTCATATAATGAATTTGCTTAGGTTTTTGGAAGAGCTTGAGCAAGATTGGTATTAAATCTCTGTGAAGCCATTTGGTCTCAGACTTCTCATCTTTGGGAGTTTTTTTTTTTTTTAACAAATCAAGTTTATAGATACATATTAATAAACATACAATTCACCCAAAGTGTACAATCAATGGTATTTGCTGTAATCCCAAATGTGTGCATTCACCACTTTAACCACTATTAGACCATTTTCACTATTTCAGTAATAATAACAATAAATAAAAACAAGAAAATTCCTTACCTCTCAATCTCTCTGTGCTTCCCCCACTATATATAGCTGCTGTTTCTGGCTACTCTGTCCAAAGTATATAATCAATGGCTTTTTAGTACAATCACAATGTTGTACATTCTTTATCTCAAAAATTTTAGAACAATTTCATTACTCCAAAAAGAAAGACTCCATACCCCTTAGCATTCCTTCCTCAGACCTACATAACCCTAATCTCCTTTCATCTTTATATATTGATTTATATTTACATTTTAAATAAATGGGACCATACAGTATGTAGTGTTCTGTGTCTGGTCTCCTTCACTCAGAATAATTTTTTTTTTGTCTGATATTAACATTTGTACTATTATCTTATATTTGTTCAGCTTCAAAGAAAAGTGATCTTATATTTGCAATTCTACCCATATTCATATTTTACATAATATATTTAGTTCATAATAGGGGAATCATACAGTATTTGTACCTTTGTGTTTGGTTTGCTTCACTCTACATAATGTCCTCCAGGTTCATCCACATTGTCATATGTTTCACAACTTCTTCCTACCACTGCATAATATTCCATTATATGTATGCACCACAATTTGTTTATCCTTTCATTACTTGATGGACACCTGTGTTGTTTCCAGCTTTTGCCTATTGTGAATAATATTGCTATGATCTGTTCATGTCACTGCTCCCAGTTGTTCCAGGTACAGTCCTAGCAATGGTGTTGCTGGGTCCCATGGCAAATCTACATTCAAGTTCATTAAGAACTGCCACACAGTTCTGTACCATTCCACATTCCCACCAACAGTGAATAAGCATCCCTATCTTTCCACATCTTCTTTTGGGAGGTTTTTGATGACTGTTCCAATCTCCACTTGTGTTTGGTTGTTGAGGTCTTCTATTTCTTCTAGGGTCCATGTAGGTGATTCATGTGTTCCTAGGAAATTTGTCTATGTCAACTACATTCTCTAGTTTTTTTAGCATACAGTTGTTCATAGTATCCTTTTATGATCTCTCTTATTTCTCTGGAGTGATTGGTAATGTCCCCTTCTCATTTCTGATTTTATTTATTTGCACATTCTCTCTTTTTCCTTTGTCATTCTAGCTAAGGTTTTATTGATTTTGTTGAACTTCTCAAAGTATCAACTTTTGGTTTTGCTATTTCTATTTTTTATTGTTGCTCTCAATTTCATTAATTTCTGCTTTGATCTTTACTATTTATTTCCTCTAGCATGGTTTGGGATTTGTTTGCTGTTCTTTTTCTAGTTTCTCCAATTGTGCAGCTAGATCTTCAATTTTAGCTCTTTCTCTTTTTTAATATAAGCATTGAGTGTTATAAATTTCTCTCTCAGTGCTGCCTTTGAGGGTTCCCACAGGTTTTGATAATGTTGTGTTCTCACTTTCATTCATCTTAAGATATTTGCTGACTTCTCTTGCAATTTTGTCTTTGACCCACTGATTACTTAATGTGTGTGTTGTTTAATCTCCATTTATTTATGAATTTCCCCCTTTTCCATCCATTTTTTATTTCCAGCTGTCATTTCTGTGGAAGTGTTCTGTACAATTTCAGTCGTTTTAAGTTTCAAGTTTGTTGGGACTTGTCTTGTGACCCAATATATGGTCTATCTTGGAGAAGGATTCATGAGCACTTGAAAAGAATGTGCCATTAAGGGGTTCAATGCTCTATAGCTGTCTGTTGGGTCTAGTTAATTTATCATATTATTCAATCTCTCTGTTTCTTTATTCACCCTTTTTCCAGATGTACCATCCAATACTGAAAATGGTGTATTGGGGTCTCCAACTATTATTGTAGAGACATCTATTTCTTCCTTCAGTTTTGCCAGTGTGTGCCTCATATATCTTGAGGCACTCAGGTTATATGCATAAATATTTAGTATAGTTATTTATTCTTGGTGAATTGTACCTTTTATTAATATATAATGGCTTTCTTTATCCCTTATAACAGTTTTTCATTTAAGATCTATTTTGTCTAATATTAGTATCACTACTCCAACTCTTTTGTGGTTACTATTCGCATGGAATATCTTTTTCCGTCCCTTCACTTTTAACCTGGTTGTGTCCTTACATCTGAGGTGAGTTTCTGGTAGACAACATGTAGATGGTTCATACTTTTAAAATCCTTTCTATCAGTGTATGTCTTTTGATTGGGGAGTTCAAACCATTAACATTCAATGTTATTACTGTAAAGGCATTATGTGCTTCATCCAATTTGTCCTTTGGCTTTCTGTTGTCATATCATACTATTGTCTGTCTTTTTACCCTCCCTAATAATCTTTATTTCTATACTCTTCTCCCAGTCTCTCAACATTGTTTTTTCCTTTCAGGCTACAGCATTCCTTTTAATATCTCTTGTAATTCTGGTCTTTTGGTAACATATTCTATCAGTTTGTGTTTGTGAAGATTTTAAACTTACCCTCATTTTTTTTTTAAGGTTTATGTTTTATTTATATCTCTCTCCCCACCCCATTGTCTGCTCTCTGTGTCCATTCACTGTATGTTCTTCTGTGTCCACTTGGATTCTTGTCAGCAGCACCAGGAATCTATGTCTCTTTTTGTTGCACCATCTTGCTGTATCACCTCTCTGTGTGTGAAGTGCCACACCTGGGCAGGCTGTGCTTTCTTCACATAGGGTGGCTCTCCTCATGGGGCGCACTCCTTATGCATGGGACTCCCTATGTAGGGGACACCCATGCATGGCATGGCACTCCTTGCACACATCAGCACTGTGAGTGGGCCAGCTTACCACACAGGTCACAAGGTCCTGGGTTTTAACCCTGGACCTCCCATGTGGTAGGCAGACACTCTATCCGTTTAGCCAAATCCACTTCCCTTACCCTCATATTTGAAAGACAGTTTTGCTGGATACAGAATCCTTGGCTGGCACTTTTTCTCTTTCAGTACCTTAAATACATTATACCACTTATTGCTGGCTTGAGTTTGGCACTTAATCTCATTAAGGTTTCCTTGTATGTGATACTTTGCTTTTCTCTTGCTGCTTCCAGAACCCTCTATTTCTCTCTGATATTTGTCATTCTGAATAGTAGGTGTTCCAGGGTATGTCTATTCAGTTTTATTCTCTTTGGGGTATATTGTCCTTCTTGGATATTGATATTTATGTTTTTCATAAGGATTTCAAAGTTTTTGGTCTTTATTTTGTCAAATATTCCTTTTGCCCCTTTTCCATTCTCTTATCCTAGGACACTGAGAATGTGTATGTTTGTGTGTTTCACATTGTCATTCAATTCCCTGAAGCACTGTTCCATTTTTTCCATTCTCTTATCTTTTCTAGTTCAGATGTTCTGTCTTTGAAATCACTGATTCTGTCTTTGATTAATTCAAATCTGCTCTTATGTGCCTCTAATGAATTTTTTATTTTACTTTATTTTATTTTTTATTTATTTCCTCTCCCCTTCCCCGCACTGCCCCCCCCCCCAGTTGTCTGCTCTCTGTGTCCATTCACTGTGTGTTCTTCTGTGTCCACTTGGATTTTTGTCAGTGGCACCTGGAATCTGTGTCTCATTTTGTTGCATCATCTTGCTCTATCAGTTCTCTGTGTGTGTGGTGCCATTCCTGGGAAGTCTGCACTTTTTTTTACACTGGGTGGCTCTTCTTATGGGGTGTACTTCTTGCACATGGGATTCTTCTATGCAGGGGACACCCCTACGTGGCATGGCACTCCTTGTGTGCATCAGCACTGTGCATGGGCCAGCTCATCACCTGGGTCAGGAGGCCCTGGGTTTGAACCTTGGACCTCCCACATGGTAGGTGGATGCCCTATCCATTGGGCCAAATCCACTTCCCTCTAATGAATTTTTTAAGGTCCAGCATTGGGGATTGAACTTGGGCCCTCCTATGTGGGAAGCCAGCACTCATCCACTGAACCTTATCAGCTCCCCTGCATTTTTTTTTTTCATTTGTTTGCTTGTTGTTTGCGTTTGCTTTTAGGAGGCACTGGGGACTGAGTCTGAGACTGAACCTGGGGCCTCCCATGTGGGAAGCAGGTGCTCAACCACTTCAGCCACATCTGCTCGCTCTCATGTATTTTTAATCTCGGCCATTGTTTCTTCCATTCCCATAAGATCTGTTACTTTTCTTTGCAGGCTTTCAAATTGCTCTAGAGCCTTCTTAATATCTTTTATCTTTTTAGTCACATTTACTTTCAATTCTTAAAATTGATTTAGGAGAGTTGTGTGATTACCTTTGATTAATTGTCTTAAATCCCATATCTCTTGAGGATATTTGGTTTGTTCCTTTGGCTGAGCCATATTTTCCTGTTTCCTAGTATGGCTTGAAATTTTTTCTTGAGGTCTAGGCATCTGAATATGTTGGTGAATTCACTCTGATGGCCAATTTCTCTCTGTTGCCTATTTTTCTCACAGCTCTTCTTTGATATTTGCCTCAGGGTGTTCTAAGTCTTTAAAATTGCCCAAATTACATTATCAAAATAATTCCAGGAGCTCACTAATGGGGTGCAGATTTTCTCCCAGGAGTTAGGGTACAGAGAGAACCAAAAACAGTTTTTGTCCATGCAATTTCCAGACCATCCAGCAAATTGTACTCATTTGCACTCCTTTCCAAAGAGCTGTTTCCATCTCCATTTTCCTTTGCTTTGGTCTGGTCAGAGCTGAGATTCAAAGTGGGCTCTGGTGGCCAAATTCAGTGAAGAAAAGCCCCCCAACTCCTCATCCATTTTCCCTTGTAACAGTTGACAGGGAGGAAGATATCTCTTCACCTCTCAGTCAGCTACAGTGAGTCAGGGATTTTACCTTGTAATATCTTGGGCGTGGGAGAGGGGAGCCCTTTCCAGCCTCTGTGAGGATTTGTAACTCACACTTGATGTTTCAGGTTTTTTGTCTCTCTGTCCCTCACCCTCCTAGGAATTGTTAAAGCACTGCCCTGGTCTGTTGACCCCTAAAGCAGGTCCCTCAGAGAGCTTTTGATTCTTTCTCCATTGTTTTTGTGAGAGAGTTGAGACCTGCCTGCCTAATTTGATGTCATCTTCCCACAATTCTCCACCAACCTATTTTCACATCTTTCATTAGTGTGGTACATTTTTTATAATTTATGAAAGGTCATTTTTACAATTGTGCTATTATCCATGTTTCACCTTAGGATTCATTGTTTGTATTATAAAGGCCTATGGATTAATTTTAAATTTCATTCTATCTATCTATCTATCTATCTATCTATCTATCTATCTATCTCCCAAAATTTCCACTTTTCATCACATGCAATTATATATTTAAGTGCAGTTAATTATGTTCCCAGTGTTGCCCTACCATCACCATCACGACAATTACAAAAACTTTTCCATAATCCCAAATAGAATTTTTTTTCAAATTCTACTCCATTTATTGATTTTTAAAAAAATATTACATTAAAAAATATGAAGTTCCCATTCACCCCTACCGCCCCCACCCCACCACTGCCCCCATAGTAACACTCTCCCCCATCATCCTGACACATCCATTGCATCTGGTGAGTACATCTCTGGGCATTGCTGCACCCCATGTCCTGTGGTCCATACCATAGCCCATACTCTCCCACGTTCCATCCAGTGGGCCACGGGAGGACATAAAATGTCCAGCAATTGTCCCTGCAGTACCACCCCAGACAACTCCAAGTCCCGAAAATGCCTCGACATCTCATCTCTTCCTCCCATTCCCCACACCCAGCAGCCACCATGGCCACTTTTTCCACATCAATGCCACATTTTCTTGATTATTAACCACAATAGTTCATGAATAGAATATCATTAAGTCCACTATAATTCTTACTGTATTCTTCTTTCCTGTGGACCTTGGCTTGTGTTACTGCCTCCCTCCACCCCTTCTCCCAGCCGTTGTTATCTTCCCCCTCCAGCCGTTGCGGTCCTTCCCGCCAGTCCCGCCCACATTGCCAGCATATACTCTGCCTCCTTCCTTAGACACTGCTTACCTCATAGCCATCCGCCCACTTCCACCTATCCTCTACCACCCCGTAGCTAGCCCGCCCTAGCTCCAACCCCTCCCTCTACCCAACCCTATATAACCAAGTGTACTTCCGCAATAAAGCAGACTTGTTCCTGCGCTCAGGCAGTCTCCGTGGTTCTTTCTATCAACCGCGCGTCCCCCACACCTGGAGAGCCGTTGCTCCCCCAGAGCAACCCCCGCCGGCGGTTCGACTGGAGCAGCCCCCCCCCGACTCTAGGGCCTGAGCGAGGCGGGAAACTCCCCGCTCAGCAACAGGCTTGGTTGTGTTCATTCCACATCTATATCAAGAGGGGGCTTAGATTCCACATGGATATTGGATGCAATCCTCCTGCTTTCAGTTGTAGGCACTCTAGGCTCCATGGTGTGGTGGTTGACATTCTTTAACTCCATGTTAGCTGAGTGGGGTAAGTCCAATAAATCAGAGTGTAGGAGCTGAAGTCTGTTGAGGCTCAGGGCCTGGCTATCATATTGTCAGTCCAGAAATTCAAATCCCCTAGATATATCTTAAACCCCAGCACCAACTACAATTCCAGTAAAGTAGTATGAAAGGCTTGTGAAAAGAGACCCCATCTGAGTCCAGCTCCATCACGCAGAAACACCAGCTCCAAGGAAGGGCCAACTGACATGGCAGTGAACTGCATCTGCCATGACCATAGAACCTGTGGGTCTCTTTAGCCCTCAAAAGAACCAATACCTGGGGTTGTATCTACTTTATCTGTCTCTGAGACTCTGCTCAGGTATGCACAAGGGCAATCCTTCTGACAACCTCCAGACTCTTTTTTAGAGACTCATAGCCATATAAACTCATTTGTCCTTTCTCTTTCCCCCTTACTTTAGGTTAAACTGCATTTTTAACTCCTGTTATTATATGTAGACAGGAATATTCTGCTGGTCCACGTTGAACCTTTAATTCAAGGTCATTTTCTAGTTACGTCATCAGCTGGTACTTGGTAGTGATCCCTTGGTGCCAGGGAGGCTCATCACCGGGTGTCCTGTCCCATGCTGGGGGGAAGGCATTGCATTTACATGCTGAGTTTGGCTTCGAGACTGGCCACATTTGAGTAACACAGAGGCTGTCAGGAGGGAACTCTTAGGCACAGTGCTGCTCTAGGCCTTGTTCTTATTTCAGGTGTATAGGCTCACAAGCATAGTCATTAGTATCAGGGGCTCACTTTTGGACCCTCATTCCTTCCTGGTCCTTACTGTTGCACCTCGGGGACTGCCATTGCTCCCCTGGGGATGACAGAGACCCCCCACCCCCCGGCCAGGAACCCAGCTGTTGTTTTTAATTGTTTCCACTCTGAGTATATCCAAACATTTCCATGCACCCTGGACATATGCCCTGTATAACTCCCTGTCAACCATATTGCCTGTCAATAACATCCCATACCAGTATTCCTCCGCCGCCATTGTTGAACCACTCTGTGATCCAAAACTTCCTGAAAAGTGAAGCCCAATATAGTGTCAGGTTCCCTTACTAGTAAAATGGAATATAGTGATGAGTTTAAAGGTTAGATATAGAATACATATTGATTTGGAAAAATTCTATATCCTATCTTTTTCTTTTTTTTCCTAATTATTGAGCTTCTCTTCACAAGAGCCCAAGATCACAGTAATTCATCTATACAATATACAGTACTCCCACATATCCATTATAAAACCTTTTGCCTTCCACAGTGATAATCTTTTAACTTATTCATATCATATTTACTGAAACTGATGTACAGCTATTGAGACAATAGCTTTCAAACAAGGTAACATTTGTGTTTACATTGTGGTTTATACTTTAGGCTATACAGTTTTCTAAATTTTTTAGTTATCCTATGTTTACATTATGGTTTACATTATTAGTCTGTCATCCCCTACATGTTTTTGGTGTAATATTACATGTTTTATATCCATCCTTGTGTACTCTTGTGAAACACTTCTTTTGCCCTCACATTTACTTTGGTTCCATCTATTCAATATCTATTTCCCC
Source organism: Dasypus novemcinctus (assembly GCF_030445035.2). Classification (NCBI taxonomy): domain Eukaryota; kingdom Metazoa; phylum Chordata; class Mammalia; order Cingulata; family Dasypodidae; genus Dasypus; species Dasypus novemcinctus. The sequence goes on along the minus strand of NC_080686.1, from coordinate 7,723,444 downwards.
CTCCCCTTGGGGCCCACAATGACAGTCAATCTTCATTTCCTGAGGAGCCATGTTCAGAGATACTTGCAACAGTGTTGAGGGCTTGACTTGCTCAACTGCCCTAATGCCCTGGGAGCCACCCTTTCTCTTGAAAGATACATTTCCCTCTATTTGATGGCATTCGTCCTCCCCAGGATGTGGGTTTACCTTCACTCTCATTATATGGGTCTCTACCCAATGGTATAACCCACTCTGGCAAAATGAGCGTTCAGATATTCCCTAGGAGTCTGTCCTGCATCAGATTATCCCCTTTGAGTATCTTAAACAGGTAACTTTCCTAATTATAGTTTGAAAAGGTTTTCTCAGCATTATACTCTCAACCAACACCTGACAATCTCCTATGTTCATATGTTGCCCCACCCTCCCCCTAATTTCTTGGGCAATATTACTCATCCGCCCATCCCTAGCCTCCCTCAAACCTGCAAAGCCCCACCCAAAGGTAACCCTATGCCCCCATTTTATCTCTTCCTTGTACACATACTTACCTCCAGCTTATCATAGATTTCACCCATGTAGATGTCAGCTTACCTCCTTCCTCTACCCCCCAATTTCCTGTAAGCCTATCTTCCAGTCTCTAGCTCTCTGAGGCAGCTTGCTTATTTCATATCATTGAGGTCATGTAGTATTTGTCCTTCAATGCCTGGGTTATTTCACTCAACATAAGGTTGTCAAGATTCATCCATGTTATCACATGTGTTTGTAGTGTATTTGTTTTTACAGCCGAGTAGTATTCCATTGTATGTATATACAACATTTTATTGATCTACTCATCTGTTGATGGGCATTTGGGTTGATTCCAACTTTCGGCAATAGTGAACAATGCTGCTATGAACATTGGTGTGCATATATCGGTTTGTGTCCTTGTTTTCAGTTCTGTTGGGTATATACCCAGCAGTGGTATTGCTGGGTCATATGGCAAATCTATGGTTAGTTTTTTGAGAAACCGCCAAACTGTCCTCCAGAATGGTTGGATCCTTCTGCATTCCCACCAGCAGTGGATGAGTGTTCCCCTTTCTTCACATCCTCTCCAATATTTGTATTCTGTTTTTTTCATAGCTGCCAATCTTATGGGAGTAAGATGGTATCTCATTGTAGTTTTGATTTGCATTTCCCTGATAGCTAGAGATTTGGAGCATTTTTTCATGTGCTTTTTAGCCATTTGTATTTCTTCTTTGGAGAATTGTCTGTTTAAATCTTTTTCCCATTTTTTAAATGGGTTGTTTATCTTTTTATTTTCAAGATATAGGAGTTCTTTATATATGCAAGTTATAAGTCTCTTATCAGATATATGGTTGCCAAATATTTTCTCCCATTGTGTGGGTTCTCTTTTTACTTTCTTGACAAACTCCTTTGAGGTGCAGAAGGCTTTAATTTTGAGGAAGTCCCATTTATCTATTAGTTCTTTTGCTGCTCATGCTTTTGGTGTGATAGTCATGAAGCCATTTCCTATTACAAGGTCCTGTAGATGTTTCCCTACACTGCTTTCCAAGGTCTTTATGGTCTTGGCTCTTATATTTAGGTCTTTGATCCATCTTGAGTTGATCTTTGTATAAGGTGTGAGATGGTAATCCTCTTTCATTCTTCTACATATGGCTATCCAGTTCTCCAGACACCATTTGTTGAATAGGCCATTCTCTCCCAGTTGAGAGGGTTTGCTGGCTTTATCGAATATTATATGGCTATATATATGAGGTTCTATATCAGCACTTTCAATTCGATTCCATTGGTCTGTGTGTCTCTCCTTATGCCAATACCATGCTGTTTTCACTACTGTAGCTTTGTAGTATGTTTTGAAGTCGGGTATTGTGATTCCTCCAGTTTCATTTTTCTTTTTCAATATGTCTTTGGCTATTCGGGGTCTCTTTCCTTTCCAAATTAATTTCATAGTTAGTTTTTCTGGTTCCTTAAAGAAGGCTGTGTTGTTTTTTATTGGGATTGCATTGAATGTGTAGATGAGTTTCGGTAGGATAGACATCTTAATAATATTTAATCTTCCTATCCATGAACAGGGAATATTCTTCAATTTATTTAGGTCTTCTTTGATTTCCTTGAACAGTCTTGTATAGTTCTCGGTGTATAAGTTTTTTACATCTTTAGTTCAATTTTTTCCTAAATATTTGATTTTTTTATTTACTATTGTGAATGGTATTTGTTTCTTGATTTCCTTCTGATCTTGCTCATTATTGGTGTACAGAAATGCTACTTATTTTTGCATATTGATGTTATGACCTGCGACTTTACTAAACTCATTTATGAGTTCTAGAAGCTTTGTTGTAGATCTCTCCGGGTTTTCTATGTATAGGATCATGTCATCTGCAAATAATGAAATTTTGACTTCTTCCTTTCCAACTTGAATGCCTTTTATATCTGGTTCTTGCCTCAGTGCTCAAGCAAGTACTTCTAAGACAATGTTAAATAGAAGGGGAGACAGTGGGCATCCTTGTCTTGTTCCTGAGTTTAGAGGGAAGGATTTTAGGACTTTCCATTGTAAACAATGTTGGCTGTAGGTTTTTCATATATACTCTTTATCATGTTCAAAAAATTTCCTTGTATTCCGATCTTTTGGAGTGTTTTTATCAAGAAAGGGTGCTGTATTTTGTGAAATACTTTTTCTGCATCTATAATCATGTGATTTTTTTCCTTCAATCTGTTTATATGATGTATTACATTGATTGATTTTCTTATGTTTAACAATCCTTGCATACCTGGAATAAATCCCACTTGATCGTGGTGTATAATTCGTTTAATGTGTTGTTGAATACGATTAGCAAGTATTTTGTTAAGTATTTTTGCGTCTAGGTTCATTAGAGAAATTGGTCTGTAATTTTCCTTTCTTGTGGTGTTTTTGTTTGGCTTTGGTACTAGGGTAATTTTGGCATCATAGAAGGAGTTAGGCAATGTTCCTTCTGTTTCAATTTTTTGGAATAGTTTCAGCAGGATTGGTGTTAGTTCTTTCTGGAATGTTTTGTAGAATTCACCTGTGAAGCCGTTTGGCCCTGGGCTCTTCTTAGTTGGTAGGTTTTTTTTGACTGATTCTATTTCTTTACTTGTGATTGGTTTGTTAAGATCATCAGTTTCTTCTTTCGTCAATATGGGCTGCTTATGTGTTTCTAGGAATTTGTCCATTTCCTCTGAATTGTCATTTTTGTTGGAATATAGTTTTTCAAAGTATCCTCTTATGATAGTCTTTATTTCTGTGCGGTCAGTGGTGATATCACCTTTCTCATTTCTTATTTTGTGTATTTGCATCTTTTCTCTTTTTTCTTTTGTTATTCTCACTAAAGTTTTGTTAATTTTGTTGATCTTCTCAAAAAACCAGCTCTTGGTCTTGTTTATTTTTTCAAGTGCTTTCTTATTTTCTATTTCATTTGGTTCTGCTCTTATCTTTGTTATTTCCTCCTTTCTTCTTCCTGTGGATTACTTTGTTGTTTTTTTTTCTAATTCCTTCAAATGTGCAGTTCTTCAATTTTTGCTCTTTCTTCTTTTTTGATATATGAATTTATGGCTATAAATTTCCCTCTCAGTACTGCTTTTGCTGCATCCCATAAATTTTGGTATGTTGTGTTATCATTATCATTTGTTTCAAGGTCATCATTGATTTCTTTTGAGATTTCCTCTTTGACCCACTGTTTTTCTAAGAGTGTGCTGTTTAATTTCCAAATCGTGGTGTGAAATCTGGGCCTCTGTCCCTTGCAAATTTCCAGCTTGACTCCACTGTGGTCAGAGATATTATTTTGTATGATTTCGATCTTTCTGAATTCATTAAGCCTTTCTTTGTGGCCTCGCATAGGGTCTGTCTTGAAGAATGATCCATGTGCACTTGAGAAAAAAGTATATCCTGCTGTGTTTGGGTGTAATGATCTATATATGTCTATTAGATCCAGCTCCTCTAATATATGGTTCAAATGTTTTGTTTCTTTAGTGATTCTCGTTTGAGATGTTCTTTCCAGAGTTGATAGTGGTGTATTAAAATCCCCCACTATAATTGTAGATGCATCTATTCTTTCAGTTAGTTTTTCCAGCGTTTGCCTCATGCATTTATAGGCGCCCTTGTTAGGAGCATAAATATTTATGATTGTTTGATCTTCTTGACAGATTGTCCCTTTCACTAAAATGTAGTATCATTCTTTGTCTCTCACAATTGTTTCATATTTAAAATCTATTTTGTCTGATATTAATATAGCTACTTCTGCCTTTTTTTGGTTATTGTTTGCTTGTAAGATTGTTTTCCAGCCATTCACTTTCAACCTCCATGAGCTTCTGGGTCTAAGATGTGTCTCTTGTAGACAGCATATAGATGAGTCATATTTCATTATCCAATGTCACAGTCTGAATCTTTTGATAGATGAGTTTAATCCATTGACATTCAGTGTTATTACTTTCAAGGAATTATTTGTGTTAGCCATATTTTGATTGGAGTTGTGTTTGTCATATTTAGTTTGCTTTTTGTTTTTTTTTTTCCTTCTCTTTTTGTCTTTTTTATTGCTCTTATGTTCTCCTCCAACTCTGCCTGTCCTGTTTTTTCCTTTCTTCCTGCAGAATTCCCTTTAGAATTGCTTGAAGGCGAGGTTTCTTGTTGGCACTTTCAGCCTCCATGAATCTCTGGGTCTAAGATGTGTCTCTTGTAGACAGCATATAGATGGGTCATATTTCCTTATCCAATGTGCCAGTCTAAATCTTTTGATAGGTGAGTTTAATCCATTGACATTCAGTGTTATTACTTACAAGGAATTATTCATGTTAGCCATATTTTGATTGGGCTTGTGTTTGTCATATTTTGTTTGTTTTTCTCTTTTTGTCTTTTTTGTTGCTCTTACACTCTCCTCCAACTCTCCCTGTCCAATTTTTCCTTTGTTCCTGCAGAACTCCTTTTAAAATTTCTTGAAGGAGAGGTTTCTTTTTGGCATACTCTTTCAATATCTGTTTATCTGTGAATATTTTGAACTCTCCAACATTTTTGAATGCTAGTTTAGCTGGATAGAGTATTCTTGGTTGGAAATTTTTTTTCTTTTAGTACCTTGACTATATCATACCACTGCCTTCTTGCCTCCATGATTTCAGATGAGAAATCAGCACTTAATCTTATGGAGCTTCCCTTGTATGTGATGGTTTTCTTTTCTCTTGCTGCTTTTAGAATTTTCTCTTTGTCTTGAGCATTGGAAAATTTGACAAGTATATGTCTTGGAGTAGGCCTGTTGGGGTTTATGCTGTTTGGGGTACGCTGCACTTCTTGGATATGTACATCTGTCTCTTTCAGTAGATTTGGAAAGTTTTCAGCCATTATTTCCTGCAACACTCCTTCTGACCCCTTTCCCTTCTCTTCTCCTTCTGGGATGCCTATAATACATATGTTTGTGCATTTTGCATTGTCATTCAGGTCCCTAAGTCCTAGCTGGATTTTTTTCTATCTTTTTATAGATCAATTCTGTTATCTCTTTGATTTCCGATGTACTGTCTTCCACAACACTAATTCTCCCCTCTGCCTCTTCTAATCTGTTGTTATTTGCTGCGAGTATATTTTTGATTTCTTGAACTGTGGTGTTCATTCCCATCATATCTGTTATCTTTTTGCATATGTCTGCAATTTCCCCTCCAAGTGTTGTCTTCATATTGTTAACCTCTTCCTTTACTTCATTAAATTTGTCTGTGATATATATTCTGAGATCTTTAATTACTTGTGCGAAGTTCTGCTCCCCTTCCTGGTTTTTAGTTTGTTCACTGGATTCAGCCATGTTTTCCTGATTACTGGTTTGGTTTGTAGATTTTTGTTGCTGTCTGGTTATCATTTTATCCTGATGGGTTTAATCAGTTCCTTAGCTTCTTTGTCTAGTCTTGGGGATAAATTAGCTGTTGTCTTTGCATAAGTGTTATATCTTCTCTTTGTCACTTTGTTCTTCTTATTCTAATTTCTTGTTGCTGGGTGAGTTTACTTTGAAAGAAAATATTAGGGCGAGGGAAAGGCAATTGTGTAAGAAAGGAAAATGTGTAAAGTAGTATTGGTAATAAATGTTAACAGAGCAACAATATGAGATCTGGGAGGGTGGATATTAGATTCATGTAAGTTGTGTAGAGTTATAGCAGTAGGTAGAGTACCTATAATGGGGTAGTCGACTGAATATGAGAGGAATATGGTATGAATTAAAAAGCTATTGTTTTTGTGAGAGAGGGAAAGAGAAAAGAAAGGCAATAGTTTCGAGAGTGGATAAAAGAGAAAACAAAACAAAGGTATTAGAAATTAAAAGTTAGACAAATTTGGGGATCAAAGAAAGGGAGGTGGAATATAGGAGAGACATTTAATGATGGAGGATATCAAGATGTGGGGAAAAGGGGATAGTGTAGGTAGCCAAAATCAATTCACACAGAAATGAGGCAACAGAGGATGAGGAAACCCAGCAAATGTGAGGTATTCCTTGCAGCAGCACCTATTGTATAATTAAGATGAAATAAAATAAGAAGAATATGAGGGACAAGAGAGAAAGGAAGAAAAAAAAAAAGACCTTGGGGGATAGAATGGGAGAAACAACTAGGAGATAATGCACTGTTAGCAATCAGGACAATAAAAAATTAAAAATTAAAAAAAATTAAAAAACAAAACAAAACAAAAAAGAAAAAACGCAAATGTTGAGGGCTAGGACATTCAGTGACCTCAGATGGACCTCAGGGCGTGTTGGATTCAGGGGTGGAAAGTCTGTGATATTGCAGACTCAAGACGTGTGAGTCTTTGGGGTGTGGGCCACCAGGGTTTAGGGGACACAGACCTGGCAACCTCAAATCTGGTTAACAGGGAGCCTGGGAGCACTGCAGTGCAACACAGCCTTCAGGGATTCCCGCAGCTGGATGCCAGCCCTATGGGGGAGGTCACATCCGCAAACTCTGACCTATGTGTCAGAACCCCACAATTCACCCTCTCACTAGGGTCTCTTCTGTGGCTGTATCACCAATTTGACTTCAGGACAGCTCCCGCCCTGCAATCACCCGAAACAGCCACCTGGGGGCGCCTCTACACTGCAACCAATTTAGTGACGCTGCAGAACAGCAGCCAGGCCCAGGGGGCAGGGCTCCAGCCGGAATTGCTGATATCAGTGTCTGAATCCGAAATTCCCACGCCTCGCAAAAGATTCCCATAATCGGCTTCCAGATGTCTCCCACCCTGCAGGCTTCTGAACCAGCCTACTGGTGATGTCTCTTCATTGTGAGTGATTTAAGGCCGCTGCCGATCAGCAGCTGGCCTTGGGGGTGGGGCTCTAGCCAGAAGTACTATTATCTGTGTCAGAAATCAAGAATTTCCCCGCCTTGCACAAAACTCCCATCTGTCTCCCCAAATCGGTCTGCGAAGGCCTCCTGCCCTGTTAGCCCCCCAATAGCCTGCTCAGGGCTTATGAATTCCCCAGTACCGCAGTGCCTCCAGGAATCGCTGCAGCAGTGCCGGTGCCACTGCTCCGCCCACCCAAGGAGGGAGCATCCCGGGGGCAGCCCCCACCTCCGTGTAAGAGAGCCTCAATTTTATCTTATACACGAATTTTCTCTGTTACCTTCCCACCAAATCGATGTCCAGACACCTTCTGCCCTGCAAAATCCCGAAACAGCCTGGTCCCAAAGAATTTCCAATGCTGCCCAGCTGCTTCTTTGCAGGAGAGACACTCAGGTGCACTCACTCAACCACCATCTTGCCCTGCCCCTTCCTCCCAAATAGAATTTCCATACAATTGAAGAATTAACTCCATATTCCTTACCCCACTCTGGTCCTTGGTAATCTATATTCTAATTTCTGACCATATGAATTTACTTACTCTAATTATTTCATATCAATGAGATTATACAATAGGTGTCCTTTTGTGTATGGCTTATTTTACTGAACATGATATCTTCAAGAGTCATATGTCTCAACTTCATTCCTGTTTGCAGCTGAATAATATTCCATTGGGTGTATATATCACCTTTTTTAAAATCCATTCATTGATACATCAACACTTGAGTTGTTTCCGTATTTTGGCACATGTGAATAATGATATGATGAAAATTGGTGTACAAATATCTGTTTGTGTCCCTGCTTTCAGTTCTTTTGTATATATACCCAGAAGTGGGAATGACAGATCATATTATAACCCAATATTTTACTTTCTGAGGAAATTTTAACAATCTTCCACAGTAGCTGCACCATTTTATAGAAAGAATGAAGTTCCTATTTTTCCACACTTGAAATTTTCTGTTATTTTAAGAATAGGCATTTCAGTGGTATAGAACGTTATCTCATGGTGGCTTTGATTTGCAGATTACTAACTTGCAAGTGCTGTTGAACATCTCTTCATGTGCTTTTTGGCCATTTATTTATCTTCTTTGGAGAAATGTCTATTCAATTCTTTTGCTCATTTTTTGATTATGTTATGTTTAATTGGGTCTTTTTTATTGTAGAATTTTAGTGTTTCTTTATATGTTCTATATATTAAACTCTTATTGGATATGTGGCTTCTAAATATTTTCTCCCACTTTGTAGTTTATTTTACTTCCATGATGTGGTCCCAAACATCTATTTTTAATTTTGTTACTTGTGCTTTGGGCGTAAAGTCTGAAGAACCATTGCCTAACTCAATGTCCTGAAAATGCTTCACTGTGTATTTTCTAGGGGTTTTATAGGTCTTGTTCTTATAGTTAGGTTTTTGATCCATTTCCAGTTGATTTTTTTGTATAGGGTGTGAGGCAAAGGTCTAACTTCATTTTTTATATCTGGACCTCCAGTTTCCCTAGCACCATTTATTGATGGAACTGTTCTTTCCCAATTAAGCAGAATGGGCACCCTTTTTAAAAAATCAGTTGGAAGTGCATGTGAGGGTTGATTTCTGAACTCTCAATTAGATTCCCCTGTTCTACATGTCTGTCCTTGTTCCAGTGCCATGCTGTTTTGATAACTGTGACTTTGTAATGAGTTTTGAGATTGGGAAGTGTAAGTCTTCCAACTTCATTCTTCTTTCCAAGATGGCTTCTGCTCTTTGGGGCTCATTACCTTTTCACATACATTTTTTTGTTCTTTATTAAAGAAGTTGTGAGTTTACAAAACAATCATGCATAAAATATAGGATTCTCCTATACCACCCCATCACCAACACCTTGCATTGCTGGGGAAAATTTGTTACAATTTATGATTGCACATTTTTATGATTTTACTATTCTTAAAAATGAAAACAGTGGATTTTATTAGTATAAATAAGAGGTCCTGAGGGCAAAGAGGTTCCTGAGGGGCTTCCGTAATTTAACACTCTTTGGAAGCACAGGCCAGAGCAAGGGAAGTGTGGGGCTAAGGGAGGGCAGGTGCTCTGCTCTGCCCTGCCCATGGGAGAGGGTGCCCTGCAGAGCTGGGCTCTGGAGGGTGGGGGGTTCCCCCCAAGAGTGACCAGGCACATGCTGGGGACAGGGATGAGGGTAAAATTGATGCTTCAGAAGAAGGATCATGTACTTGGTAGTGGGTGGGACAAGGCTGAGATCAAACATTCCCTGCCATGTCTGGGCTGGTTGCGGGGACCCTCTGCCTCCCAAGTTTGTGCAGGGTGGGGGAGTGATGCAGTCCATCTGTTAGGCCCCAAAGCAGGGCCTTTATGGATAACAAGAGATGGCAAGAAGAGAACTTCAACATGAGAGTTAGGTAAAACTCACATTATTGCATCTGCAGAGGTAAGGAGCCAAGGTCAGTCTAAAGCAAGTCAGACCAGACTATCTGTGCTGCAGTTTCACTCTTGCTTAAATACCTGTTTCTACTTAGCATTTGCTTTGATTATGCATTAGCTTTTATGCATATGGATGAACATACATAGTTATCTAATTATGTGATTAGTATGTTCAGGACATCATGCTTGTACATACATTGGATGAACAAAAGAAGGATGGATAACTCCACCCCAGGGTGGGAATTTTACTATGTTAATTAAGCAAGTTGAAGTGAGGACAGCCAGGGGCTTCTGTGCAGGTCTAGCTAACCAGTTGAAGTTGGTTTTCATACTTTATTGCTTCAACAGGATATTCTCCACCACAAGAAATAGAATCTGGCACCAAAGGAAGGTTGCATCTCATTACCTTCTAATTTCATGTAATTCCTTTCTCTGTATCCTAACAACAGGGAACAAACAAGGTACTTTCAGGTATTCAGTTCATCCTACATCCATCACATTGTCAGGGTTAATCCTGTTAATCCCTGCCAGTGAGCTCACTGGGGAGGGGGAGGGCAGTTGGCTGGGGCCCAGGCCTGCCTAGGGCTTCACACCACAGTGCTGCTCTGCTCCAGAGTTGTCCATTGGGAGGAGTTGCCCTCTGCCACTGACTTGCTTGGTGACCTGGGCCTTCCCTTGATGGGGCCTTGGTCTCCTTGTCTGGGAGGACGGGCCAGGCTGAAGTGCAGATGAGGCCCTCCTGGCAGGTGGTGATGATGCAGTCCTCCAGGACGAGGACGATGGTGAGGCCCTCCTGGGCCATTCTTCTTGCACACCAGGGGCCCCAGCAGTGGTACCTCATGGATACACGGGCATAGAGCAGTGCCCAGCAGCTTGGCCTGGTCCAGCCAGTCCCTGGGCTTGTCCCCATTGCCCCTGCCCCGGCTGATGTTGCCCAGGCTGTGGCAGCAATGGTGCTTGGTCTCTGCCCCACGGTCCCGCCACTCCTGCAGCGTTAGGGTGGTGAAGTGGCCAATGCTGAACAGTGTGCCTGACTCAGTCACCACCCCAGGCTGCCTGCCTTGCCACCGCCTCCTGGGTGCAGGAGGCTGTTGGAGTGGAACAGGGGACAAGGCAGGGGGCCGGGGTCTGGCTCCCCACCCCCTGAGCTGCTGGTGGCTGGCAGCTTGGTACTGGCGGTGCAGGGAGAGTGTCAGTGTGGGCCAGGCATGGGTGCGGGTGTGGGTATGGGTGCAGCACATCTTGAGTGAGGTCCCACAGGTAGATGTGTGTCTAGGCTGGCTGAGTCAAAGTAGGAGGTGATGGAGCCAGCCTTGGGCAGTAGGGCAAGTGGGGCACCTCCCCAGCACTGGCTCCCCAGCCAGACCCTCAGACCTGAGCCAGTTCCCACAACTGGGGTCAGGCTGAGCCCAAGGCTGAAGACACCCATCCTCCTCAGGGAAAAACCCCCAAAATGAGGGTGGGAAAGACAGATCCTGGGTCATGGGAAGGCAGGGAAGCAAGGACTACCTGTGAGGTGGCTGCAGGGGCTCCGAGGAGCCTTATTGCCCCATCTTTGGAAAGTCCTTCCAGGGAAATGCCCTCTGTCTAATCCATTCCACCATCTCCACGATGTCAGACTTAAGGCAAGATATTTATTCACAGAATGTCAGCTTCACAAAGGAAGGGATCTTTGGCTGGCTCATGGTTCCATCTCCAGCACACGAAACAGTGCACTCAAGAGGTGGCTAGAAAATCCTGGCTGGATGAATGACAACTGCATCCTTCCAGCTGCTTAGACCAAAAACCACAGCGCCATTATTCACAATTCCCAAAAGATGGAAGCACTTCAAGTGTCCATTAACCAATGAATGGATAAACAAAATGTGGTATATTCATGTAATGGACTATTATTCAGCAGTAAAATGTGAATAAATGTCACTGATAAATGTGACAATGCGGAAGAACATGGAAGACATTATGTTGGGTGAAATAAACCAGACATAAAAGGATTAATTTTGTGTGATCTCACTCATCTGATATAATTAGAATAAGCAAACAGAGTCAGAATGTAGAATATAATTTACAAGGGGTTGGGCTGGGAAAAGGGAATGAGATGTTAAGGCTTAAAATGTTCAGGGTTCTATTTTGAATGATGGAAATGCTTTGGTATTGGATGGTGGTGATGATAGCACCACATTGTGACCACAATTAATGGCACTGAAATATATATCTGAATATGATTGAAAGGGGAAATGTCAGATTGTATATATAGTGACAGAATAAAATTTTTAAGTTTATGAAACTTCCACATAAATAGTGAATCCTAAATTAATCCTTGAACTTAAAGAGTACAATTATAAAAATATGCTTTTTTCCATTTGTAACAAATGTTCCACAGTAATGCAAGTTGTTGTTGGTGTGGTGTATGGGAATCCTGTATTTTATGCATGATTGTTCTATAAATTCACAACTTGTCTCATAAAGAAAAAATGAAATAAAATATTTAAAAAAAGAGAAGCAACTCCTCATCCATTAAAATTTTATCACAAGATTATAGCAATCCAGTCACATCTTCAAGCTCTGCTTCTAATTCCAGTTCTCCTGCTATTTCTACCACATCTCTGGCTACTTTCTCAATTGAAGTCTCAAAGTCATCCATGAGGATTGGAATCAACATCTTCCAAACACTTGTCAATGTTGGTATTTTGACCTCTTCCCATGAATCAAGAATATTGATAACATCCAGAATGGTTAAAATCCTTTCTAGAAGGTTTTCTATTTAAATTGCCAAGATCCATCAGAGGACTCACCACTTACCACAGCTATGGACTTATGAAATGTATTTCTTAATTAGTAAGACTTGGAAGACTATATTACCCCCTTTTTTAAAAAAATCAATTTTATTAATACATATTAATAAAGCATACAATTCACCCAAAGTGTACAATCAGTGGAATTTGGTACAATCATATTGTTGCGTATTCATCACCTCAATCATCATTAGAGCATTTTCATTATTTTAATAATAATAAACAAGAAAATTCTTCACCTCTCAAGCTCTCTATGATTCCCCTGCTGTACATAGCTGCTATTTCTGGCTATTCTTGTGCAAGTACTTACTAAGCAGTTTTATTGAAGTATATTCATATACCATACAACCTATCCAAAGAGTATAACCATGACTTTTAGTATAATCACAATGTTGTGCATTCGTCACCACAAAAAATTTTAGAACAACTTCATTACTCCAAAAAGAAAAACTCCACACCTCTTATCAGTACTTCCCCAGCCCTGCATAATGGCTAATCTAACATCATCTTTATAAATTAATTTATATTTACAATTTATATAAATGGAATCATACACTATGTAGTACTTTGTGTCTGGTTTCTTTCACTTAGCATAAGGTTTTGTTTTTGTCTAATATTAATATCTTGTAGTGTTAACATCCGTTTGTTCAATTTCAAAGGAAAACAGTCTTATATATGGAATTTTAACTGTATTGATATTTCACATGCAGTTTTCTTTTCTTTTCCAAATTCTACTCAATTTATTCATTTTTTTAAAAGATATTACATTAAAAAAATATGAGGTCCCCATTCGCCCCCACCACCCCCACCCCACCACTCCCCCCACAATAACACTGTCCCCCATCATCATGTCACATCCATTGCATCTGGTGAGTACATCTCTGGGCATCACTGCACCCCATGTCCCGTGTTCCACACCATAGCCCACGCTTTCCCACGTTCCTTCCAGTGGGCCATGGGAGGACATACAACATCTGGCAATTGTCCCTGGGGCACCACCCAGGACAACTCCAAGTCCTGAGAATGCCTCCACATCTCTTCTCTTCCTCCCATTCCCTGCACCCAGCAGCCACCATGGCCACTTTTTCAACACCAATGCCACATTTTCTCGATCATTAACCACAATAGTTCATGAATAGAATATCCTTGGGCTGCAGAATGGATGTTGTGTTAGCAGGCATGAAAGCAATATTAATACCATTGTACATCTTCATCAAAGATATTGGGTGATCAGGTTCGTTGCCAATGAGCAGTAATACTGTATAGGGGATACTGGAAATGGCCTTCCTCATTCAACCTCCATTTATGAGCACCCTTTTCTCTGGAAAGTCAGAATAGGCCACTTGGCCAGACCCTGAACTTCTGCTTCTCAGGCCTATAACATGGCTTGGAGAGTGAATGAGAGGAACAGAAAGTTCAGTCAATGAGCACCTTGTTTGTTAAGGGTGTGGCACTGGGTTATGCAAATTAACAAGGAGTCTGCTCACAAGACTGGGGCACTATCTCCATGGCAACATGCGCTGGTGTCCAGTCTCTTGTTAGTGAGGTCCTTGGACTGGACTCCTCAGAGCAGAGAATCCAAGCTGGAAGTTCCTGAAATGGGCCAGGGTGAGCAGTATCCTAGAGCCCTGCTCTAGACATTTCCTGCCACAGGGGTTAGGGCCCAGCTAATAGCCTTTGTGGCCTCACTCAGCAAGGCTCAGTGGACAGAATGATCTCATCTCCACTGTCACTTTTCCTTGTCTGCTCCATCTTCCTTCCATTCTTAACTCTCTTATCTTACTCTGACATTTCCCCTAGCCAATAAATATGGATTTGAGCTCATATTAATCTGTCCCTTGTGCAGCTTATGTGGAGGCAGCCTGATCCTTAATAGGCCCTGGAGCCCCTGGAGCTTCAGGACAGGACTGCCAAGTAGTAGCGTCAGGCCTCTGGGTTGGAGGCTGCCCAGAATTCCCAGTTGTCTCACACTAAAGGAGTGGCTAAGGGCCAGTATTGAAGGACAGGGTTTGTCTTGGTCCAGTGGCAAATGAGAGCATGAAACACTTGCAGAGGACTTCTGTATGTCCACCACCATCTAGACACTTATAGAGATATTCTGTCATTTAATCCTCAAGTCAATCCTATGAATTTAGTAATACCACTATCACTATTTTGTCAAAGAGCATGTAGACTAAATCCCCTATGCTATTGATGTAACTTTTCTGTAATCTAAAACTTTTTAAAAAATGAAGTTTATTATTAAACATTTTGCTACTTCCATCCAGAAAAAATGTTGTAAAGCATGCATAACTCTAATATCCTCCTTGTTGGGAATTCTCTCAAGGATCATGTAAACAGTAAAACAGTTAACTGTTTTAACTAAATTTCTATATTTGCCATTTTACTTAAACAATTAGATTCATGTTTAGTTAATCATTGTTTTAAAATTTATTGATTGTAGCATTTCTATGTTCTATTAAAAGATTGATGTTCTAAGCATAAAAAAAAAACCAAATAGATGATATAGCTAACATATCCATGTCTTATCAAGAGTACTGTTACCACATTCAGGAACTCAGGATTTTTCCTTTCTCTGGACATTTTGATGGTTTTCTACCTTTCTATAAAGTCCATAACCTCATCAATCATATAATCCAAAACACACACCTTGATTAATTTGGATACAAACCAATATATATCCCTTATACTTTTGATGTAAATTTTCTATAATATAAAACCTCTTTAAAAATAAAAGTATATATATGAAAAAAAGTATTGGGGATTTCCATATAACCCCCCCCCCCACACACACACACACACATTTTCCCCTAGTATTAACATCTTACATTAGTGTGGTACTTTTGTTACAATTTATGAAACAATATTGAAGCATTGCTACTAACTAATGTTTATAGTTAGCATTGTTTACACTTTGTGTTGTACAGTTTTATGGACTTTGACAATATATAATGCCATGTATCTGTTACTGCGATTCATACAGAACAATTCCAATGCTCTAAAAATGCCCCGTGTTCCAACTATTCATCCCTTCCCCTCCTCTCTGAGTCTCTGGCAACCACTATCTTTATATCAATCTTACAAGTTCTTCCATTACCAAATGATAATAACTACAAAAACAATAAATCTACTTTGGTCCATGGTTACACACCCCCTTATGTTTTTCATTCCTTAATCTTCTAAGAATTTGGGATGATGTCCTCTCTGACTGCTTCAGATTGAGAGGGGGTTTTGATATCACTGGGCAGATGGAACTATTTTGTTGGGATTATAGATACTCCTTGTTTTTTGGGATGGGACTTGTTCATCATCATTTTGTTAGTTGTCCTGCTCAAGTTCAAAGAACTGGAGAATAGGTGTTGAAAACAACTCTGCTGGGATTCAGGGAACAACTTGTATATGAGCAGACAAAAGATTTTTGTCTCTGGAGCATCTATTTAATGGATATAGTGATAATTATAGGTTCAAATAAAAGGAGTAAAAGAGTCATGTGTAGGGAACTTAGAAATGATTCTAACTCTATTATATTAAGGAAATAGATTATCATATATTTCCAAATAGGGCCTGCTGAAAGAATGTTGAATTTATGAGGCTGTGTACCTTGCCTATACCTTCCAGACATCCCTAGAGCCCTTGGGAGCACTGTTGTTTGAGGCTTTGATTGCCATGGCAGTTAGAGAAGTCTGCTTGAGACCTGCATAAGTGTATTCCAGAACGACATTCCAATTCACTTTGAAATGCCTTAGCCATAAAAACTGTTTTTTTCATTTAACGTTTTCCTCCTTTGGTCAAGGTCTTTTTCTAAATGCATCACCAGTCTGTGCTTGGCAATAATGCCTTGGTAACAGGGAGGCATATCCCTGGGAGTCATGTTCCACATGGGGGGAAGGTAGTGAGTTTATTTGCTGAATTGGCTTAGAGAGAGGCCATATTTGAGTAAAAAGGAGGTTTTCAAGAGGTAATTATTTGACATTAATTATAATTAGGATTGTTTCATTTTTCCAGGAATAAGATTCATAAGTAAAAACATTAAGATCAAGAGCTAGGCATATTGGCCTGTTTTCTTTTAAAAATTCCAGAGGTTTTTGCCATTTTGTTTGAGAAAGTAGAAGGACCCCCATGATGGGAGTTTAATATTTTGTTGGGTACTGTGTGGGCCTCTATTTATCAAGAAAACACACTATGACAATGCAAATACATTCATATCCCATAGAAGTTTGCTTTGGGTGCATTTCCCCCCATATATTGCCGCACTATCTATACCCAGTACTAGTGATGTAACCTTCTTATGTATCCTGAAAGAACATTCTTTTAATTGTATTCTTAACAACAACCCTCAGCCATCCCAGAGTTCACTGAGATGTATGGTCACTCGTTTTATCCTCTAGCTTTCCTTCTAGCAATACAGATGAGCCAAACCTTCCCCCTTTCAACCTGTTCACACTAACACTTCAGCACTGTTAATTACATTTGTATTCCTGTGCCACCATCACTTCCATCCATTGCCAAACTGTTACCATCCTCCTTATTATATATTTTTCCTAGTTTAAGCATCTGCTTACCAATCTCCAATCCCCTTCTATTCCTGGTAACCTATCTTTCAAAATCTACCTTCATGAGTCTGCCCAGTATCCTTAGTTCATATCAGTGAGATCATGCAATATTTTTCTTTTAGTGACTGGCCAACTTCAATAAAAGGTCCTCAAGATTCATCCATGTTGTAGCATGTGCCAGTACATCATTCCTCCTTACAGCTGATAATTTCCAACATATGTATGTACCAGATTTTGTTTATCCATTCATCTGTTGATGGACACTTGGGTTGCTTTCATCTTTTGGCAATTGTGAATAATGCCACTATGAACATTGATATGCATATATCTGTTCATGTCCCTGCTTTCAATTCTTCTGGGTATATACCTAGTATGGGATTGCCAGGTCATATGACAATTCCTTACTTAGTTTCCTGAGGAACCGCCAAATCATTCTCCACAGTGGCTGCACCATTCTATATTCCCACCAGTAGTGAATGTGTGCTTCACTTTCTCCACATCTTCTCCAACACTTGTATTTTTCTGTTTTAATAGGAGTCAGTCTAGTAGGTGTAAAATGATATCTCATTGTAATTTTGATTTACATTTCACTAATAGCTAGTGATGTTGAGCATGTTTTTATGTGCTTTTTAGTCATTTGTATTTCCTCTTTGGAAAAGTGTCTGTTCAAGCCTCTTGCCTATTTTTACATAGGTAGTCTTTTTATTATTGAATTGTAGTATTTCTTTATATATGCTGGATATTAGACCCTTATCAGATAAGTGGTTTCCAACTATTTCCTCCCATTGAATAGGCTGTCTTTTTGCTTTCTTGACAAACTCCTTGGAAGCACAAGCAATTTTAATTTTGAGGTGGTCCCATTTGTTTATTTCTTTCATTGCTTATGTTTTAGGTAGGAAGTTTATGAACTTATTTCTACAATAAGATTTTGTAGATGTTTCCCTACATTATCTTCTAGGAGCTTTATAGTCCTGGCTATTAAATTTAGGTCTTTGATCCATCTTGAGTTAAGTTTTGTATAGGGCATGAGATAGGGATCCTTTTTCCTTTTTCTTTTTTTGGATATGGATATCCAGTTCTCCCAGAACAATTTGTTGAAAAGATTTTTCTCTCCATTTGAGTGGGCTAGTTGGCCTTGCCAAATATCAGTTGGTATGCATGGATCTTTATCTGAACTCTCAGTTCAGTTCCATTAATCAATAGGTTTATCCTCATGCCAATACCATGCAGTTTTGACCACTGTAGCTTTGTGGTATGCTTTAAAGTCAGGTAGTGTGATTTCTCCAACTTTGTTTTTCTAAGATTTTTTTTTTTGGCTTTTGGTGCCCCTTACCCTTCCAAATAAATGTGATAGTTGGCTTTCAATTTCTGTAAAAAATTGCGGTTGGTATTTTTATTGGGATTGCTTTGAATCTTTAAACCAATTTGAGTAGAATTGACATCTTAAGGATATTTAGTTTTCCAACCCATGAGCATTGAATATTCTTCCATTTATTTAGTTCTTCTTTGATTCCTTTTAACAATGTTGTGTAGTTTTCTGTGAAACAAGTCCTTTACATCCTCAGTTTATTCCTAGATATTTGAATCTTTAGTCACTGTGTAAATGGTACTATTTTACTTGATTTCTTCCTAAATTACTTATTACTAGTGTAAAGAAATGCTTCTGATTTTTCTGTGTTGATCTTTTATCTCACCACTTCCTGAATTTGTTTATCAGCTTTAGTAGCTTTGTTGTAGATTTTCTCAGGACATTCTCTTTATATATAGGATCATGTCATGTGCAAATAGTGAAAGTTTTACTTCTTCCTTTCCAATTTGGATCCCTGTATTAGTCAGCCAAAGGAATGCTGATGCAAAATACCAGAAATGTGTTGGGTTTTATAAAGGGTATTTATTTGGAGTAGAAGCTTACAGTCATAAGACCATAAAGCATAAGTTACTTCCCTCACCAAAGTCTGTTGCCATATGTTGGTGCAAGATGATAGGCAATATCTGTGCATGTTCAGTCTTCCTCCAGCCTCCTCTCTCCAAGGGCTTATTTCTCCCCTGGCTCAGCTCCTCTGCTCTCTCCAAAAAGTCAGCTTTCCACTATCAGGTGAATGGCACACCTCTCTTCCTGGGGCCTCTGCCATGTCTAATGGAGCCTTCTCTCTTTGCTCATGTATCTTCTCTATGTGCTTACTTTCCAGGCTCCAGGATCAAAACTCCAGCCTCCCTTCTCTGTGGTGCACTGACATGGTCCAATCAAAGCCTTAATCATTATTTAATCAAGTAAAAGTGAAACCTTTGAATCCAATCTAATCTAAATGTCCAGAGGAACAGACCAGTTTACAAACATAATCCAATATCTATTTTTGGAAACAATAGTAAACTGCTACAAGGCCTTTTAATTCTTTTCTTTGCCTAAGTGCTCAATCAAGAACTAACAAAATGTTGAATAAGAGTCGTGACAATGATCATCCTTGTCTTTTTCCCAACCTTAGAGGGAAAGCCCTTAGCTGTTCACCATTGAGTATGTTAGCTGTAAGGTTTTCATATATGCCTTTTAACATGTTGAGGAAGTTTCCTTCTATTCCTATTTTTTGAAGTGTTTTTATCAAG
Source organism: Dasypus novemcinctus (assembly GCF_030445035.2). Taxonomy (NCBI): domain Eukaryota; kingdom Metazoa; phylum Chordata; class Mammalia; order Cingulata; family Dasypodidae; genus Dasypus; species Dasypus novemcinctus. Next base: position 7,703,800 of record NC_080686.1, on the reverse strand, counting down.
AAAGAATGCTGTATTTTGTTAAATTCTTTTTCTGCATTGATAGAGATGATCATGTGATTGTTTTTTTCCTTGAATCTATTAATGTGGTATTGTACATTGATTGATTTTTTTATATTGAACAATCCTTGCATGCCTGGGGTAAAACCTACTTGATCATGGTGTATAATTAATTTGATATGCTGTTAGATTCAATTTGCAAGTATTTTGTTGAGGATTCCTGAGTCTAATTTCATTAGAAAGATTGGTCTGTAATTTTCTTTACTTGTACTGTCTTTATGTGGTTTTGGTAAAAGGGTGATATTGGCATCATGGAATGAGTTAGGCAATGTTCCCTCCTCTTGAATTTTTTGAAAGCATTTGAGCAGGATTAATATTAGTTCTTTTCTGAATGATTGGTAGACTTCACCTGTGAAGCCATTTGGTTCTGGGCTTTTCTTTGTTGGGAGGTTTTTGATGACTAATTCAATTTCATTACTTGTTATTGGCCTGTTGAGTTCTTTTCTTTCTTCTTGTGTTAGTGTAGGTTCCTTATGTTTTTAGAAATCCATCCATTTCATCTAAGTTCTCCAGGTTGGTGGCATGAAATTTTCCATAGTATTCTCTTATGATTCTCTATTTTTGAGGAATCAATGGTGATGTCGCCTCTCTCATTTAGAATTTTATTTATTTGCATCTTCTCTGTTTCCTTATTAATATTGCTAAGAGTTTGTCAATTTTATTAATGTTCTCTGAAAACAGTTTTTGGTCTTGTTATTTCTCTCTTGTTTATTTACTCTCAATTTCATTTAATTCTGCTTCAATCTTTGTTCTTTCTTTCCTTCTGTTTTCTTTGGGATTCGATTGCAGTTCTTTCTGTAGTTCCTCCAGCTGTTCAGTTAGGTCTTTGATTTTACCTCTTTCTTCTTTTTAAAATTTAGGCATTTAGGGCTATAAATTTCCCCCTCTGCATTGGCTTTCACTGCACTGCAGCCATTTTTACTTCAGGCTTATATATGTCATATTTTATTTTTTATTTCTCTTTTATCCTTTTAATTACTCTTACTAATTATCTTCCTTTCTACACTGTCCTTCAAACCTTTCTCTCCTGTCTTTTCCTTTCAACCTGAGGAACTTCTTTTAGTATTTCTTGAAGGGCAGTACTTTTGTTGACAAATTTTCTCAGCTTCTGTTTGTGAATGCTTTGATCTCTTCCTCATTTTTGATTTACAATTTTGCTCAGTATGGAATTCTTGTCTGGCAGGTTTTTTCCTTCACCTTAACTATGTCATATCACTGCCTTCTTGCCTCCATGGTTTCATATGAGAAATCAGGATTAATCTCATCAAGCATCCATTATATGTGATGGATCTCTTTTCTTTTGCTGCTTTCAGGATTCTCTGTTTATTTTTGGTGTTTGATAATCTGATTAGTATGTATCTTGGGTAGGTCTGCAAGGAGTTATTCTGTTTGGAGTGCACTGTGCTTCCTGGACATACATATCCATGTCCCTCATAATAGTTGGGAGATTTTGGGCCTTTGCTTTGTCAAACACTCCTTCTGCCCCCTTTTCCTTCACTTCTCCCTCTGGGACACCCATAAACATATGTTTGTGTGTTTTGTTCTGTCATTCAATTCACTGAGTCCATGCTGATTTTTTCCCATATTTTTTTCTATCTATTCTATCTTTGAAATTTCTGATGTTTTGTCTTCAACATTGCTAATTCTTTTCTCTGTTCAGATCCACTCTTGTGTAATTTTAGTGTAAATTTAATTTCTTCCATTGTGCCTTTTATTACCATATTATGTTATCCTTTTATGTATGTAGGTTTACAATTTCTTCTGTATGTTCTCCCAATGAGTTCTTAATATCCTTTATCTTTTCCCACACCTCATTTAGTTGATTCAGAATATTTGTTCGGACATTCTTGGTTAGTTGTTTTATGTTCTACATTTCCTCCTGCTTTTTAGTTTATTCATTAGACTGGGCCATGACTTCCTGTTTCTTGGTATGGCTTGCAATTTTTTATTGATGTCTAGACATCTGTTTATCTTGCTGGATGTGTTCTGTTGGTTAGTTTCCTTCTCTTGGTGAAGGTTTTATATTTGTTTGGCTTTGTGTTAAAGATCTTCTTTGATTCCTTGTTTAATTCTACTTATTCTAAATCTTTGTAGTTGCCCATGTTCAACTTCCTGCAGTTTCTGGAGGATGTGTGCAGCCTGCTTTTCCCTTCTCTTCCTTCTTGGACCCTCCATAAATTTATTTTGGTGGTGGCTAATATTGTAACAAGTTTTCACATGAAGGAACAGACATCCTTGATTTGATAAATTTGTTATTAATCTAGAAATAATTGTTTAATATAACTGCAGTGAGAAGTTCAGGTTATTATGGATATGGAATTTCTCTAGGTTTATATTCCATAAGTAATAGTCAAAGGGATGCTTGTTTCAACTTAACATCACAGGATTTTGTTTTTCTGAAATTGAAGCCTCAGATATCAGAAAATCTGAAGACCAAGTTCCCCCAAAGAAATCACGGTTCAATTCTAGTTTGATTCCAGGTTAAAGGCAGGCACACTCACTGAATTTAATTTTGAGGAGGTCATTTTTTTATCTTAGTCATACTTGTTTATGGTGAAGTCATAAGTTATCATGGAAATTCAGAGGATGAGTGAATATGAGAAATTGGGAACTAAATGTGGATGGCTTTATAACTTTGATTTTTTTAAGAGGAAAAAATTGGGCATGAGTCGGAAGAACATAGTTTCAGAGATGGGTTTGAGTTCAAGATGGAAAGCAATGTGTTTAAATCATGACAGAATGGCTGGAAAATATATGGAGAGTTTGCTTGTAAAGGCAATTTAATGTATATTCTATAATTCCAATTTACTAAGAAAGCAGAAGAGAAAGGGACCCAATTTGAGAAACTGGACAGCTTGGGTTAGAGATGATTCTTAAAATTAATTTTCATTTTCCTCAAAGAGGAAGGGTAACCAAAGGGTATGAACATATGCTTATTTTTAAATTTTGTAACAATGAGTTGATGGAGTTTGTGAAATTAATTAATTCATCTGTGTAGTGAGAGACGATCTTATCTGTTAAAAGTGAAGGGAGGGAAGTGGATGTAGCTCAACCATTTAGGCACCCACTTACCACATGGGAGGCCCTGGGTTTGGGTCTGGTGCCTCCTAAAGAAGATGAGCTAGATACCCATACCCACCACAAAGAGCTAGCTGCTGCCCCCTACCCAATGAGCTAGCCACTATACCCCCACTACAATGAGCAGATGCCACAAGTCAGCAGATGCTGTAGCCTGCAGAGGGCAGATATGGCTCAGGCTTTCCTCCCATGTGGGAGGTCCTGGGTCCAGTTCCTGGTGCCTTCTGGACAAGATGAGCAAATAATGAGCAGACAGATAAGAGGACTATCTGGGTAGGTGGGGATAAATAAAAATAGAAAAGAATAAATAAAAGTAAATAAATCTTTTAAACAAGTGAAGGGATAGTAGAGAAAGATATTCAAATGGATGGAAGTTTGATAAATATATGGAACATGGAAGAATGGTTTAATTACCAAGGCATAATAGGATTTCCAGTGTATGCAAAAGCCATTTGGTATCTGTATTTATACCAGGGTCAATATCCTAGTCAGTGCTGTGTCAAATGAAGTCATGGGAGAGGCAGGTATTTGGAGTCACTGGGGATTGGGGACCTAGTCAACAGATGTGGTGAAAGGGTCAAAAGACATATTATTTTGGTCTTAGAAAATATATGTTGAAATGAGTAGATGGGGTCAAAAACTGGACAGTAAAACATAACTAGACATAACTGGACAGTAAAAATGAGAAGTGACGACTGATGTTTAGATAGTCAATACACTGGAGGTTCCTGTGTGGTAGAAGAACCTCGACAAATGTGGTAAATTTTCCAAAAGCTGCAAGGAGAGGAGGTTGTGATAATGGCGTGACAGGGCTCAGATCATTGATCTGAGAGATAACATATCCAGGCACAACCTGTGTGCTGTTTACCTTTTACAATGAACATGTTTATGAATTTGAGTTTGGAAGATAGGCAGAGAGCTAGGATCAAATTCTAGATATGTTATTCTCTAGCTATGAAAATTTGTCATATTACTAAAGCTTTCTGAATCTACTTTAACCTGACAAGTTAAATTGATAAAGTATAAATAGCAAGGCAATGGTGAAGTATAAAAAAGCAAATATATGTAAAGTATCAACCACAGAGTCATTTGCACTGTAATCTGTATTTTCTTTTTCTTTGTCTTTTACTGGATATCAAATTCAAAAAGTTGACTTAATCATGCTTCTATTTTAAACAAATCTTTGACATTTGTCCATGCAACACATGTAATTAATAATAATGCTATATATGGGATTTATATTTTTATATTTTACAAGTGCTTTTATGTATATAGATTATGAAAAGCATTAATCTGTTGATGGTGGTAATTACTATAGAACAGGGTTCTAGCTAAAAATTCACTAGGGAAATTCATAGGGACATCTGAGGGAAAACTACATGACCATGGTGGGTGGCAAATTTGAATTCTGTAGGGCAGGATGCAGGCTAGAAACTACAATAAATTTGATATTGTAATCCCTAGTACCAATTTCCCATGGGAATGTGGCTGGCTGGAAATTCCACAAAGAGACAATGTAGATGTTTAGGAAGACATTCTTTTTTTTTTTTTTAAGATTTATTTATTTCTCTCCCCTTCCCGCCCCTCACCCCCCACCCCCCACCCCCCACCCCCCACACCGGTTGTTTGTTCTCTGTGTCTATTTGCTGTGTCTTCTTTGTCTGTTTCTGTTGTTGTCAGCGGCACAGGAATCTGTGTTTCTTTTTGTTGCGTCATCTTGTTGTGTCAGCTCTTTGTGTGTGTGGCGCCATTCCTGGGCAGGCTGCACTTTCTTTCACGCTGGGCGGCTCTCCTTACGGGGTGCACTCCTTGCACGTGGGGCTCCCCTAACGTAGGGACACCCCTGTGGCAGGGAACTCCTTGCGCACATCAGCACTGCGCATGGGCCAGCTGCACATGGGTCAAGGAGGCCTGGGGTTTGAACCGCGGACCTCCCATGTGGTAGATGGACGCCTTAACCACTGCACCAAGTCCGCCGCCCAGGAAGACATTCTTCATCTGACTGCTGAAATCCTCAGTTCTTACCTTGTAAGACCTCTAAATGATTGGATAAGGAGATTACCTGCATTTCGGAGAGCAATTTCTTTGTTGATGATAGGTGCAATCAATCACCCAATTGTAGATGCAAATCAAATCCCTTTTACAGAATATCTTCACAGTAACAAGTAGGCTATTTTTGATCAAACAAGTGGACACTGTAATGTTGGCAAGTTAAAACATGAAATTAACTGTCATAGTTGACCTTTTGTCAACTTGGAGCCCATACACATCTCCTTAAACCATACTTAATCTCCAAATAAAGGTACATCTGCCACATCTGCCCTGAATACAACTGGAAACACTCTTTCCTCAGAATAGGATGCAAGTCCTTGGGTGATATTCACTTTTATCCTAGATACCCTGCAACTTAAATACTATGAAAAAGTTAAATAACTTATATTATATGAAAAGGGACTAAGAGAAGGAAAAAAACAAAGATGATTGATAAGATGGATAGACTAATAGACATACACACAGATATATTCAAAATAAAACAAGGAAGAAATACTCTGTCATTACAATCTACATTTCTGAAGCTGGCCACAGGGTCATTGCTCCCATTTACAACAATCTTCTTCCACTACCTACTCTATATGCCCTTTACCTTCAGAAGCATCTTAGCTGGTCATGGTTCTTTGCTTGGTGGCATGACCCAAGCCTTCACTCCTTGTATGGTCTGGGACATCAGCATTCCTAACTGGCTTAGGATGTTATAGTTTTCAATTTACTTTAGTCACAGGACATGGTAATAGTAAGAGATGCCCTAAGGGATCTCCTGTATCTCCAGACATACTTTTCTCACCTCCACTGTGTAGGAGAAGCCCAATTCCTCCCTTGGAAATCAGAATCAATCACCCCTGCCAGTACAGTAGCTCCATTCATTGTCTGTTGATTCAGAAACATGAGGAACACAAAGGGTCACAGTCCTAACTTCCAGTTAAACAGATGAATTGTTGTGTCTCATGTGGAAACCCTCTTTCCTTTGGAACTAAATTCTCTAGACCAGTGGTGCACATGGTCATAGGGATCAGAAGCATGTTTGTCTCTAGTGGATCATCAGTGAGCAGTGCCACTACCATTTCTACCCCTTTAATCCTGGACCTGTGAATCTTGGGTGTGGGAGAAACAACACTGTAGATTGCATGCTGATTTAGAATCATATACGGCTTCCAAATACAAAGGCAAAATATGTGTTGTGCTTCCTTTCTGGTTATAGGATGGGCCAGATACAACAGCTTATCTTTTACCTGAAGGGGTATCTCAACATGCCCCACACCACTAGATGTCTGACAATTTCAATAATGTGCAGGCTCCTGAATTTTTTGGATTTATTTCCCACTCTCTGACACATAAATGTCTTACCCAATAGGATTACAATGTTGCTACTTCTTCCATATTAGGTCCAATTAGCATATTAGCAATGCAGTGAACAAGTGTGATGCCTTGTGGAAGGGAACGTTAATCAAAGACCCTGAACCACTAGATTAGTACATAAGACTGGAGAGTTAATATACCCTAAATTAGGATGGCAAAGTTATATTCCAGCCCTTGACATCTGAAAACACACTTTTTGGTGGTCTTTAAAAACAAGCTTCAAGAAAAAAACATTTTCCAGATCATACATAGCAGGTACGGGAGGAGGTATTTATTCAAGCAATGGTTCTACCTCTATAACAGCAGCTGCAATTGGAGTAATCACCTGGTTAAGTTTACAGTAATCCTGACACTGTTTATGATCATCTGTTTGAATGGGATGCAGTAGGAATCACCACCCCTGAATCTTTTAAGATCTTGGTGGTGGCACTAATCTCTGTAATCCATCAGGAGTATGGTATTGCTTTTGATTGACTGTTTTCCTAGGTAAAACCAGTTTGGGTGGCTTCTAGTTGGGCTTCCCTTCCCTCACTCCACATGTCAGGGACCACTGTGGTGAGTCTGCCAGTTGCTGCGTATGTGTACTTCAATTGTGCACTCTGGAAAAGGGGACTAACCATTAGGCGGGTTATAGGATCCAATGGACCCACTGGACCCACTGTGAGGCATACCTGAGATAAAACTCCATTGATCACTTTTAATTTGGTAAAGGGTTACTGTTGCAAAGCACCAGAAATGGGTTGGCTTTTATAAAGGGGATTTATCTGGGTTAAACTCTTAGTTACAAGGCCATGAAAAGCCCAACTCAAGGCACTGTAAGTGGTTTTTTTCCCACCAAAGTCAGCTGCCATGTGGTGAAGTAAGATGGTAGGTGAACTCTGCCTAAGTCTCTGCCTTCTCCTCTGGGCTGTACCATCTCCCAGAGCTCAACTGTGGGCAACCAGACATAGGGCTTATCTCTTCCCGGGCCTCCCCTCTTAGTCTTGGTTGCTCTACTTTCTTCCTGAGTTCAGCTGTAAATTACCAGGATTATGGCTCTTCTCTCCCTGGATCTCAGCTCTTTGAGCCTCTCCTTTCTCACAGTATGGCAGGATGAAATATGGTGGAGCTCTTTTACAGTGTCTCCATTTTTATCAAACCCAACAAGAGGGCAGAGACCCAAGCTGGTTCACACCTCACTGACAGTCCAATTGAAAGAGTCTCATACCAGCAGATTCACAAATATAATCTCCTTTTCAGATTCCTAAAATAATTTCAAACTGCCACAATAATCTTATCTCCATAAAGACCTACCCTGACTGGTGGACCACAATGATGATTTGGGTCTCCTGGAATTAGTGTCACTTCAAAGTTAGTGTCCAGTAATCCCTGAAAAGTCCAATAATTTCCTTTTTACCAATACAAAGTCCCCCTGGCAAAAGGTGTAGCCTCCCTTGGGGAAGATGAATAAAAAATAAAGACAGAAAAAAAAAAAAAAACAGAAGAGGAAAAAAATATATAACATTTTTGCAATGTAGTACATCCTTACTTAAGGGGATCCTGCCTTCCCTTATACAAGGGTTGCACCTTCCAAGTACAGGAATTGATTGAAGGACCACAAATCTCTATTTTGGGGATTCAAATTGAACTTTTTTTCACTAGACTTAGACTACTTCTGCTTATACAGATTCAGTAAGAATATAGTAGACTGCCCATCTATTTCTCTACTAGGGATACCATGATCAAATATCCAATACCATAGGTCTCTGAGTGTCAGACTATTAGGATTACTGTTTTGACTCTGCTGACCATTGTGGTAACCATGCCCACATTGTCTTTGGTGATTAAGTGCCACCACTTGGCCTCTGTCATGCCAGGATATAATTATCCCCAGTTCAGTGGAAGCAGTTCCCATTGTAATACCTGCCCTAAAGCAAGATTAAGCACACGTAGCTCTTCAGGGATACTGGGGCTCCCCTCATCCCTGAAGACTATTTAATTGTCACAGTCATGGTGAATCATGTGTCCTTTGTTCAATCCTGGGGTTGATGAACAGGTCTTAAATTATAAATACAGTCTAATAGCCCAATCTCCCTAAGCCTTTGGATACCTTCTTCATTATACCAAAGCATACCATCTCAACTTCATTTATTGTAGGCCACCTTTTGGTCTATATTTCAGGCAACCAAACAAAGAGTTAGAGCCCTTTCTAACAGCTACAACACTGAATCCTGAATCTCTTTTTAGTGGTTCCATATCAATAAATTAGACTGATCCAACTTTATGTTCCTTCCACCATTATCTCACACCCTTAATATCTGCTTCCACACACAGTCCCTGATTTCCTTCTGCATAAACTGGAAAAAGTCCTACAGATTTGGAAAAGCAAGAAATGGAGCCCAAGTGCAGACCCGATCCCAGGAAGGGTGGTCTTGAGGTTCAGAACAGAGAGATTGTTAGGGCTGCAAATATCAGGAACAGGCAACAGAAATGGGAAAAACCAGGAATTGGAGTCTAAGAGAGTAGCCATGCAGAGGGAGCCCAGATATTCACATGGCCCCAGCTGGCAGAACTGGGCGAACTCCCCAGTAGTAAAGGGGCTCACTCCAAGTCTTACCTTGTAGTGTTTCCTAGGAATGGGTCATCAGCCTGCATTGGAAGGGCTCTCTCAGACAAGGAGGAATGTGATCAGTGATCTGAGTGCTCCACTGAGGAAAAGGTCAAGGGAACTCAAGCTTACAGCAGGGACAGAAAGAAGCTATTTAGTTCTTTAATGTTTATTTTAAATCAAATTATACACTCACATACTTGAAGAGACTAAATAATTCGATAATTCTTTATCAAAAACATCACCTCCATACTTCTTATCTAATGTTCTTCTTCCACAAGACACCATTTTCAGAGTCTGGTATTTCATTTTTCTGGGTTGAGTCATCTCTACTTCAGCCTTGTCTGTTGTTTGGCTCTCTCCTCCCTGAGTCCTGTGATCTGTTTTTGTCTCCTGTTTATCGAAATGATGACATCATTAACTATAGTACTTTGGAGACAAATTTTTAATCATAAATTTCATTTTTTCTGATGCATGGTTTTCTTCTAACTGTTCTTAAGAAATATTTGTTGTTCTTCCTCTGTCCCTTTTCCTTTTCCTTTCCCATTTATCATCCCAGTTTCTTTGTATAGTTCTTGTGCTGTTTCCTTTTTATAACTATTTTCCTTTGTGTTATATGATCCCTCCTGAAACAACTTCTTTGCTTGATATTGTTATTTTTTCCACTTAAAAAAATTGCAATAGACACATTACAGCTGGTTATTCTAATATGCTGGCCACCAACTACTATATTTTGGTGGTTTCAATTTCAATTAAATTAAACTAAAATGTCATTTCTCAGTTTCATTAGGCACATTTTAAGAGAATGTATAAGATGTATATCTAAGATATATAGAAAAATTATAAAACAAAGGGCAATTCTTTCACCAACTCATAAGAAATAGAGCAATATCAATAACTTTGATACATTCTGAATATACCAGACCCATATCCCCTTCCCTCACACCCAGTAATAATTATTACCCTTACTTTTATGGTTATCAATTTCTTGCTCTTTATTAAAGATTCATCACATTTTAAAATTCCCAAACAATATATTGAGTTTTTGGGTATATATTCTATTTGTTGAATCCCACTGAGCCAGCAACAAGACTCACCTGGAAAGAAGAAATAGGGGGAGACACAATCAGTACTTTCCCAAACTGCTCCACAATGAGAGCCAAAGGACAAACTGGATGAAGTAATGCTTTTACAGTAATAACATTGAATGTTAATGGATTGAACTCCCTAATCAAAAGACAGACTGATAAAATGGATAAAAAAAATATGAGCCATCTATATGTTGTCTATAAGAAACCTACATCAGATGTAAGGACACAACCAGGTTAAAAGTGAAAGGGTAGATGCTGGACATTGTGTGTCCTGCCATGGCCCACTGGGTGGATTGGGGGAGAGTGTAGACTACAATCTAGACCCATGTGGTGCAGCAGTGCTCCAAAATGTATTCACCAGGTGCAGTGAATGTGCCACAATGAGGGAAGAGGTTGTTGATGTGGGAGGAGTGGGGTGAGGGGGATGGGGGGTATATGGGAACCTCATATTTTTTTATTTTTTGAATGTAACGTTTAAAAGAAAATAAAGAAGAAAAAAAAATGTAAGGGTAGAAAAAGGCATTCCATGTAAATAGTAACCAAGAAAAAGCTGGAGTAGACCAGATAAATGTCAAATAGCAACACAATAGCATATGAACAATAATTACTCAGGGCACCTGGAAAATTGTTCCTGTGGTAAGTATTCCATAATTTTTTTCATACAAAATAAATACTTGCTTTGAATTGAGGAGGGCTGGAGAAGAGATATATTTTATTTTTCCTTAACCCTTTCTTATTCCTACTCTTTAAATAATCTGGATCAATAATAATTTAGCATGACTACTGTTGAACAAGATTTTGAGTTTTTCTGCCTCATAAAATTATGAATTGGCAAATTTAATTCCAATAAGATGTGAAGAATTCCCAAATAGGAATTTGATTATCTAGAAAGAATTATGGCCTAAATGGAAGTTAAATAATGAAAGTTAAACCAATGATCTTTTTCATTCTTAGAGATTATCATGTCCAATAGTTAGAGCTGTAATATAAAAATTAGAATTGTGTTATAATTTCTATTATATTTGAATTATTATTTACATTTATAAATGTTGCTATGTATCTATTTTTAATAATTGATTACATTAAATCTAACCTGGCCTTGCACTCACTTTTAAAATCTGTAATTTCTTTCAATCTATTTTTCTATTTATTTTACAATTTTATTATAAAGTACATTTTAACTGCTAAAAAAAAGCCATTGACTATACACTTTGAGTAGATCATATGGTATGTGAATATATGTCAGTATAACTGCTTAATAAACAAATAATTGTGCAAGAATAGCTATATAGATCTAAGAAAGTCATCTAAAACATACAGCACACTTGATTGTAAAAGATAGAAAACAATATACCATGCAAACACATTTAAAATAGTAAATCTCATTTCACGTTGTCAGTATCAAATAAAAGAAATACTAAGGAAAATACTAGAAATTGAGTGTCCTCTCATAATTATAAAAAGGTTTAAATTCACAGGAAAATATAGCATTAAATATGTGTACACAATGGCGTGGCTTTTGAAAAGGGATAGTAGTACAGTATGTCAAAGAATTGGGTTTTTTTTTTACAACTCTCTAAGCAATTGATAGAATAAGCAGAAAAATATAAGTGAAGATATTGAATATTTGATCAGCATGAATAATATATTTCACTTAATGTACAATATATAGAACAGTAAAAACAACAGCAAATCACAGCATTTTCCATGCAATTAAGCAAGTGTAGGGGCAAGAGAGAGAAGGAGAAGGAGGAAACTGCAGTTCTCCTGTCAGGCGGAGCTGAGCAGGGAAGAAAGGTGGAGGCAAAGGGAAGGGGACAGTCCTGATGATGGGGAGCAGACTATGCAGATGGGATAGATGTGGGGTGGAGGAAAAGAGAAGGCTGCAAAGCTGTCACCAAAACCCCTGACAGGTGGAGTCCCTGCACAGAAAAGTGGGAGCCAGAGGAGGAGATGCCAGGGAGGAGCCCAGAGTTCCAAGGTGGCATGTTAGACATCCACACGGGGGCATCGTGAAGCAGCTGTGTGTGCATCAGGACTGCGTGGAAAGGAATGGGATGATAAATCAATGTAGAATTCACGCCGGTACAGATGGTGTTTAAAGCCAAGGTGCTCCAGCACAGGAACGTGGTGCTGAAGAAGGAAAGCAGTCCCAGGACTGAGCACTAAGGAAACATCTATGAGAGGCTTTGAGGAAACAGAGAACCCAGCACAGTGGCAGAGGGGAGCCAGATAAATAACAAAAAACAAGCAGGATAGTGTAGTGAACCAGGGACTAAGGGATTGAAACATTTCAAGGAAATAAGTCCAAAAGCTATCAAATGCCGCTGATCAAATAAATCAGAAAAGGAAACTTTGGGGATAATGGACATATTCTATTAGCTAATGGTGAGGTTGCACAATTCTACACATTTCAAAAAATGTATATTTAACTTTATGCAATTTTTATTGTGTAAATTATACCTCAATAGTTGTTAAAATAAAAAAATTGAACTTCACATATACCTGTCATATGATTAAGCGTTTCTGCTCCCGTGTATTTGCCCAGGGGAAATGAAAATATAAAAAAGACTTGTATGCAGATATTCATAATATCTGTATTCATAATGCCCCACACTTGAAGCAACCGAAAAGTCCATCAAGAGGAAAATAAACATTGTGTAACATAGTTATTCAATGTCAAAGAACTCAATGATAAAAGCAGGGATAAATGCTGATCCACACAACAGCACTGACAAATTTCAAAACATTATTTTAAGCTAAAGATATAGGCACCAACGAGTCCATTCTGATTTATCTCATTTTTATGAATTACAAGAAGTGGCAAAAATGATGCATGATGGGGGAGCAGATGTAACTCAAGCGGTTGAGCACCTGCTTCTCATGCATAAGGTCCCAGGTTCGATCCCCGATATCTCCTAAAAAGGCAAAAACAAACAAGCAAAAAAATGCATGATGATATCAGAACAAAGGCTGCATTTCTGTACTAATGGAAGTGAATGATTTATATCTTGATAGGGTTGTTGGATACTGTGGGATAAGGGGAAGTGAAACATTTTAAAACTTTGATAATCATTCAGTTAAGACTGGCACTTTTCACTGTATTTCAATTTTATAAAACCTAAAAAAACAATTAGAAAGAGAGAAAGAAGAATAATAGTTAGAATGTAATGGAGACAAGGACATTTTATTTTCCACCATACACAAATACCACAGGTCCTCTCTTTGATGACCTGTCCAAGCTGCCAGTTGCTGGTGTGTTCCAGGTGGAATCTTCGGGAGAACTCTGTGGTTTATTGTGGCTGACAGATCCCAGTTACTGGGCAGAGCCCTGTGGGTGTCTAAAGTGCCAGAGAGAGACTGGGAACCCCTCTGGAGCCTGACTTTGGGCTGATCTTTGGAGAGCTGCCAGTGGTGGTGATGAGCTGCTGCCAAATGACACGAGTCCTAGTCCCACGTTCCACAGCCTCCACCTGTCATGAGTTTACTGGTGGGTCCCTTACTGTTGCTCAAACTTGTCCAGTCTGCTAGAAGCCAGATCTACATGAGGCGAGAAAAGCAGCTTGCCGAAAACCTGGCAGCACTGATAAATGAAAAATGCCATCTCCTTGACAAGATTAGTTTGCTCACAGAGTTTTGCAGAGATTTTGACAGCTTTAGATGCCAGGCTAGAGAAAGAGACCTTAAAAATACCTAGTCTTGTAGAAACCTATAGAAAGGCCAAGAGATTAGAAAGAGTCAAATGCTCCAAGCTACAAAAGTGATACTGGAGGTGCTAAATACACTGACTATCTCAAAGGGTCACAAGAACCCCCCCAGCCCCAAGCCTTTCCAAGCCCAGCGTTTGACCTCCATCCACCCTCTGATGGCCGTTCCCCAAGAGTGGGTCTGGGAGTTAAAGCAGCACTGCCCCCCACCCCTCAGGCCCCCTGAGCCTCCAGGCTGTGTTCACCCACCTGGCCTCCCTCTGAGGGTCCCTGAGGCCAGTGATCCAAAGGGGCCCTCCCTTGACTGGAATTCCTCCATCTTCTCATCCTGCCCAGCACCGTGGTCAGCTCCTCATTCGCGATGGAAGGATTATCAACACTCAGAAAAACATGAGGAAATGAGGAACTTCTTTTCAAAGAATGTTTGAATTATGTCCCAGAAATGGGAGAAACTACTACTATTTAAACAATTACTCAAAGTGAAACTTGATCAAATGACATTTCCCAAAACAGTGTTTTTCTAATTATTATTTAAACATCAATATTAAACCAACTATTTATATTTTATTATTTTGGCTATATATTATTAATACTGTATTGTAATTTTAAAATATACTGTTTAGCCATAAGAAACATTTAAATTGGCAACATATTTTTTTTTGGCAGAGTTGAACTCCTAATAGTCACAACCGCTCAGTAAAGTCAACTTAAAAAAAATAAGTACATATTAAAACATTAAAAATAAATGTATCTTTTGGAGTATAGTTAATCTGTATTCTTAGAGAGAAATTTATATCATTTAATATTTATATTCTAAAATAAAAAAGGTTAAAATGAAAATTGGTACGTTCACATGTCGATTATTTTTTTTTACTCTGCCTTGTGCTGCACTGAGAATTTTCTGAACATGAAGAAATCTCTCCTGGACAATTTGGGGAAATGTCTACATCCCACCCCTCATGCCTGTCCCTCACCATCTGACACGCCTCCCAGGAAAGCTGAGGAAGCAGCAGGGGTTTCTCTCCCACAGAAACAGCTGCTGTCCCCAGAATATTAATAGTAGTTTTAGTCACAAGCGATACTCTGTTTAAAGACAATGAGCAATAACACTAGGGATTATTAGTGGTGGTGGAAGGAAAGCAGAAGTGACATTTTGAGCAGGTGGGGGGAGGATAGATAAGACAAAAGACAGAAAAATCACTATGAGACGTTTAATGGTTTCTCCTGAAAATAGAGTTTGGTCTGGGCATACAATGTAAAGAAGAGAGAGAATGTCCCTGTCCTCGGGAAGCTGATACTTTAGGGGGCAGAGATACTAAACAGGGAAGTTAAACAGCACAGAGGATGTCATGGGTTGATACCGTAATGAAGAGGAATGTGCAGGGAAGGCCGTGAGTGATGAGTGTGGGAAAGGGGGCTTGGGCGGAGAGGTCAGGGAATCCCCTGTGAAGAGGGACACCTCCGCAGTGAACCAACCTGGAGATGAGCACAGCAGAATGAGGGGCAGGACAGGTGGCGGCTCTGAAGGGCGTGTGAGAGGGGTGTGTTTGGGGCTCAATCACAGGCCCAAGAAGACTAAATGCAGTGAGTGAGTGATGGCCAGAGCAGTGGGGCGTAAACGCTGTCCCCAGGTTAGAGTCTGCCTTTAGGAGAGCAGTGGCTGCGACTTGGGGAAATGGTATAGCAGGAAGAACAGGCGGAGACCCTGACAGGGACTCTACGATGAGGATGCTGATTGCCGTAGTGAGGGGGGACAGTGGAGACAGAGAAGGGGTCAGCTCCAGGGCCTGTTCTGCGGAGCCCTCCAGGCTGCTGATGCCCCTGTGCTCCCTTCCTTCCCTCTCTTTAGTGAGAGTTTTGCTCTCCCCTCTCAGGACAGTCTGTCCTCAAGCATCTGGTGGTCTTGACCACCCTTTCGTAGCCCCATGCTTGGGAGGAACAGCTGAGTGGGGCTCTGTGTGTCTGGCTGGGGCCTGTGCCCCTCAGAGCTCCTCTGGGGGTCCACTGGGTGAGACCCACGTGGGTCTGAGGCCTCTGCCTTGGGCACCTTCAGATCTCCACCACGGCATCCTCAGATTCCTCCCTGGGTCTACCGAGTCTGTCCACCAGCAGGCTGGGAGCTGAGCAGGGCCAGGGGCAGGTGGACTCAGCTATAGGCTTTCACTGGGAACTCTGCTGTTAGTGGGCTTCTCAACCCCACTCACTTCTGCCTGTGTCTGTAAATTCACAGCCTCTTGTCTTTCCCACCTTGGGCAAAGCTGGTAGAAAGGGGGACAAATACCTTCCACATATGTATGTCCTTTTGGAGATATGCCAGCCATTCCTTTTATTTCTGTATTAAGCTTCATTTCTCAACTCTACCTTTGTGAGTGCCAATGCATCCAATGCCAGAGTCTTTTCTAAACACACTGAAATATTTTAAACTTAGTGAAAAATTAGTGAAGACCTCAGAGAAAAGAACTGCACAAACAAAAATCCATTTGCCTCTCATTTATATATGGGTAAAAGACTTAACACGTTAAAGTCTTTGCTCTGTATTTTCCAACCTCTGTCTCTTTACCTTTTTTTCTGAACTCATTCTTCTGAACTTTCTAGGCAAGTTGCCAAACTGATGCCTTGTCACTCCCAAATCTGGTAGTGTTTCTTCCCCTAATCAAGAATACGCTTACATTTTTTTAAAAAATCGCACATCAAAATAAAAAAACAACACTAATGCATCACTGTCATTCATTGAAATTTCACTTCCATTCAGGTTTCACCAATTGTCTCAGGTATGCCCTTCAAAACAAAAGGACTCAGTTCACAAGGCGGCATTGCACTTAGTTGTCATGTCCCTTTAGAATCTTTCAATCAGGAATGGTTTCTCTCTTTCTTTGATTTTCAGGGACATAAGACTTGTGAAGGGTAAGTAAGTTTTTCTAATGTTTCCATGTGATTGGACATAGGTTTGTATCTTTGTCAGGAACATCACTGCAGGGATATTATGTTCTTTGCTGGGGCACCCAACTGGCTGAGCCACATCCGCTTTCCATTTTGCTATATATACACACACATATATATATAGTTGTATATATAACTATCATATATGAAAGCAATAATAATAACATATATTTATATTTTTAACATCAATTTTTAGTTACTTCGAGATCATTCAATTAATATAGGCAAATGAAGACAGCACTGAAATAACTAAATGGATAGTTACAATCGTTACGTGCATTTTAGCTAAGAATTCATTTGCATGGGTACTTTTGTCTAATGGGTTGCTTTCAACATCTTCAATGAAAGCACAGTTGTTTCTGATCTTAGAAGGAGAGGGCTTTCTTCAGGGGGAGGAAGTGGGAATGAGCAAGGCAGGTCAGCGTAAAAGGAGAGTCATGTAGGAGAGAAAGTAACGTGTCTAATTCCCCAAGCTGGAGATTATTTTTCTATGGCATCCCTTTAACACCAAAGCTATGCTGTTGACATTGGTTTGTATTTCTCCATTCTTGTTAGGAAATCTAAGAAAAAATGGTTATGCCTAAATAAATTTCTCTTATTCTACATATTCCACTTTCATCAAACTATTTATATAGTACTTTACTTTTCTTCACTATTGGTCACTTTACAAATATTATCACCAATGAGGACCCAGCTTTAATGAGACCTGAAGTTGGAATGGGCTTTTCTCAGGTAAAATAGGATAAATCGTTAGAATATTGGCACAGGTGGTTTAATTTAAAAAACCAAAACAACCATATATAAATAAGAGAGGGATTGAAGGATTTATCTGGAGAGTGTCTTTAGGGGCAAAGTTTCTATATTGCTTTTTTGTTTTTGTTTTAAATTTAAGAATAATCTCGCCATTTTCCTGCTCACTCTACATTTGCCACTTCTTTTACTTTCATACATATTTCCTAGCATGTGGAATCTATTGCTTTCTCTGTCCAAGTTCATTCTTTCATATGTTTGTTCTAACAGTTAGATAATGTGTTTTCCTTCTTTTGACATTTTTGCCATTTCTCTCTTAATTTGTAATCTAAATGGAAGAACATATTTTTCACTAAGTTAAAATATTTAATAATGTATATTTTTATTGCCACTACAAGTTCTAGAGTTTTTTTATTAACAGAGGGCACTTTACACATTTTATAAATTATTTTTACACAAAATGATTCATGTACTTCTTTCTAAATTCCTATATGTATTCTTTCATCACATTTTCTTCACTGAAAGGATGAATTTTATGATTCCTGAAGGAGGAAAGGGCTTTTATCCAAGACAGCAGGTAGGAACATCAGGTTACAGGTGTTTAGATGAGGGAGGACTGACATCAAAAACAGCAGGTGTATTTCTCCTTACTGGCTTTTATGAATTGATAGAGCAGAGTATTTAAGTATTTCTGGTAAAATAAAATATACATGTCCTGAATGATATTGCAGGAACAGATGCAGGACATTATATATCCTGCTATAACTCACTGAATGGACTGGGGGAGAGTGTAAACTACAGTGTAAACTAATATCCATGTGGTGCAGCAGTGCTCCAAAATGTACTTATCAAATGCAATGAAGGTGCCTCCTATGATGAAAGAGGTTGTTGATGTAGGAAACGTGGGGTGAGGTGGGGTGAGGGGTATATGGGAACCTCTTATATTTTTTAAAGTGACATTTTTTTGTGATCTATGTATTTTTTTAAAAAAAGGCAAATTTTTTTAAAAAAAGACTCAGTTTCTTCAGGTAAGACCTCCATTATTTATGAATAAAATACAGTAAAACAGAAAAATAAATAAAAAAATATACATTAGTGAATATTTGACTCAGTTAAATACAGGTTTCTAAAAGTAATACCATTTATCTGTGACACACTTTAGGACCAAAGATTCTATGTCACCATGGTATCTTTGTTTATTGGAATCCTAGGTTGTCTTGGATTTTTCTTGTAAGACTCTCTCAATGTTTCTGGTCACTCAGGATTTCCTCATTTCATTAACTACTGCATATTTCCATGGAAATTTCTCTAGAGTGGGGAGTCGTTCCCCTCTGTTATGGCAAGGTATTGTCTGAGTACCTTTCTGTTTATATGGGTTCTTTTTATAATTTTCATCTCATTCCCTACATCAGTATATAATTCAATTTGGAATACCAATTACAAAGTAGACATTTCTAGATAAATATTGTGATCATGAGAGAACTAAACCACTGTGACAGTCAACAAATAATCTTATTTGTTCCATTAAACAAAATGGAAAGTGATAATATTTCCAGCTATCCTTAATGGTGTTAAAAATCATCCCATACATCATTAATTACCTTAAAATTCACTTTATGATTGGCAAAAATAACTGATAAGTCAGTAATGTTGGTGAATTTGGAAGATTGCTGCATTGGAGAAATTAAATTTTGACAAAATATTTTTAGCAGTTTGCTTGTAGGCAATGTATTGTGTTCAGCAGTTATAGAAGTAACCTTTTAGAAAAGATGACTGTGTAGACACAGTACTCTTTCTATAAAGGCATTTTATTATAAGGAATACCTCATTTATTCTTACTCAAATCAGTCAGTAAAAAATCAGGAGCAAACTGATATAAATCTAGCAATGTATATTTCTCTGTTTTCACTGAGCTAAATGTCCCACATAGCTCCTTAACATGTTCTGGCATAAGGAAACTTGGTTATGGTTGAATTCAATTCCATTTAATCATAGCTCAAAGTGATTTTCAACATGTGTCAGTTTTTCCCTGGTAAGTTTATCCAGAGAAAGAAGAATGCATATGTAACTTTCTAAGATGAGTAGATCAATGCAAGAAGACCAAGCTCTAGCTTTTTAGTATGTGGATATGGAGATAATTGCAGATCTGCTTGTGCATTTGTTTCTTCACATGAGAAGAAAGGAAAAGGATGAGATCACTGTCTTTAAATGTCCTTTTTGAAAAATAGAGATCAAGGAAATTCAATATGTAAAACTGATAATGCCAGATAATGTGATTGGAGGCAAGCCCAAGCCCTGGACCCCCAGCCTCCAAAACAACCTTTATGTTGGCTGCTCTCTAGAGAATGTTCTCTGATGTTCAATGGACTTTCTCCTTGTCACTGTGTTTTGTCGTATTCCAAACTATGCATTCATGTCATATTCCAAACTATGCATTCATGCAGTATGATGACTGCAAATAAAATGAAGCAGATAATATTTACTCATACTTTATATCTAAAATCACCCTACCTTGCCTAGTCTAGTATTAGAAGATGCATACTTACCAAAGTTGGCAAAAATCCTCTAGATATCTTATATATATATATATACTTATTTATATAATATAATATATATATTATACATAATAAATAATTTTTTTTCTCTATGTGCTGACCTGGTTTTGTTCATTCTCATGATTTCTTTAGATTCCTAAGGTATTTTCACCCGAGGCCTAAGTTGGGTAAACTTGCATTTTTGATAATGAAATAAGTATCTTTTTTAAAAAAATAAAGAAGCATGTGACACATTCAGAAGAATATTTCTAATAAAACAATAGACTTTTATATGCAAAGGAATTCATTTAAGTTATCCTCACTATCTCTTGATATGTATTTGTGTTCCATCAATTTCATTTCTTTAATCCATGCACACAATCACCTGGACCCAAAATTTCCCTTATTGGTAAAGTGGATGTCATGATAAATGACTGAGACATCAAGTGAATTTTCATTTGAAGAATTTTACAGACCTTACAGTCTTAGGAAAAGATTTCTTTTCATTAAAGAAATGATGGTATCAACAAGAGGAAACAGAGAAAGGAGCAGAGACCTAAGGAAACTGTGGAAACTAGAAATGTGAGATTTGGAAATACATGTGTCCTCCAACCCAAACAGTGTGTTGGAATCTCCAGTTCCTTAGAGAATTTGATTTAATAGGGAACTTACTGAAAGAACTGATTAGAGTTCCCAATTCATGGCTCAGATGGGCATATATTGTGGAAAAACACAGCAAATATCACAACACATTTAAAAAATAAAAATCTTCAATTACTCTACTGTTTTGATAATGAATTTTGATACACAGTATACCACTTCTTTTAAAATGCCCTATCAGCAGGGTGGAATTGTGTTCAATGCCAAATGGAAGAAGAGACAGCCCGAAAAGACCTTGTTGGGAAAAAGAGTCAAGGGTAAGTTTCTTTCAACACTTGCATTTTTATGATCTTGGCCACTTGTTCAGCTACACAAGAATGCCCAGGAACTATGGCCAGTTCCAAGGGGTTTTTTGGTATTGTATCAATCTTGATGTTATCACAGTGAAAGAAGCACAGTTTCGGTTAATAACTAGAGACTCAACAATCCTGATTGCAAACATCTTTGCTATTGAGTTGTTTAAAGCACTTGGAAATTGTATCCTCTTTTTCAAAAACTTTTATTAAAATATGTACAAGAAACAAATTCTTGATAAAGTTTTACAAACTTTTATACCCTGATTAGGAAACACACATTACAAGCACCTCCCAAGTTATACTCTGCTCACATTCAGACTTTGTAACTGTAGAGTAACCCTTACTACAATCCATGTGAGCACAGATTCATTATGTTGTCTAAATAATTAATTTGCAGAATATATGCCCATTTGCTATTGGCTGTAATTGTATCACATGATGTCTGTGCAACTATTCCAGTTATTTATGGGTTTGTAGATCATACATTCACATTGCTGGATAATATTATTTATCTCCTAATTATCCATTCTACTGTTAACCAGCATATGTGGATAGTATAGATTTTAGCTATTATAAATAGAACTTCTTTGAATGTTCTTGTCCATGTGTTTGGAGACCATATGGAAGAATTTCTGTTGGAACTGACCCAGGAGTCCCAAGACATGATTATTTTTAATTTTAGTATAAATTTCCAAAACATTGCAAAGAGATGTCCCAAACACATATGAAATGTCCAATATTAAGTCAAACTCTGTTACAGAATTTCATGTATTTCTGTTGCTCAAGTAAACAAAAATATGGAAGAGTTTTAAAGGAAAATGGTCTCTCAATATTGTCATATAGTATCTCAAAATAACTATAAAAGGAGTTGCTCATAGAATAGCCATGAAACAAACACTCTCAATGCCTATTACTCAAATTTAGAATGGGTTCCTTCCATCAAGGTTTCAGTGCATAAGTGGAGGTCTCTCACTGTGATCTTCCATTGATGGGAATTGGAAACCATCTTTAGTGTTGTTGCTGCACACAATCACTATTTGAGTCATCCCTGAAAAATGCGGTTTATTGAACAGCAGAGTCCAGGTCAATGAAATAGCTGCCAGTATAGGATTCCCTGATTAGGAACTGCGTATCTCCTCTTCCTTTAGCATTTCTTCAAGGGCTGTGGGTGAATGGGGGCTGGGGCCAGGCACACACTGAAGAACTAATAGTTTAATCACCTCCCCATCCCATTCATACTATTACCAATTATGAATAGTTAATAACACTTAAAGAAAAACCATGTATTCTTGTGCTGTAGTATATTTATCATTGTGAATCTGTGATCATCCCTGTCACCTGGGCTTGTAACCTCACATGAAAATGGAACCAGGTTTTTGTTTTTACCCTTGGTATGCTTCAATACTCCCCACTACAGTTACACACAGACAAAATGTCCCAAAAGACAAAAAAGGGCCTAATAAAACTCTGAAAACTTCCTGTATGACTTGGGTAAGATCTGGCACTTTCTGAAGCTGAAATATACAAGTGTGTGAATGATGCAAAAAAACTCTCTGAAATCTGTTCTACTGCAGCCAACACAGAAAATGATGAGTCTCAAAAAAAAAAAAAAAAAAAAAAAAAAAAAAAAAAAAAGATGAGTCTCTTATCTACTACTCAGTGGCCCTCTTTGTTACAGTACCTACTGCCCATTCACAGGTTTATGAACAGATTAGTGTTACTTATAGCAAAGAGAGGAAATTGTCCAGATCCCAGTTTTTGCCAGGTGCCTGAAGTTCTCTGGGTTATAAACTGTACTCTCTAGAAGATTAATAGCAATTCTAGATTAAAAATTCAAATTTATCTCCTAGTTAATTCCTGGTAACAAATTTCATGGCTGTTCTTTGCAGGAAAATTGAACCACAGAGAAAAGGTCTTCATCAGCCTAAGACTTATTGTGAATTGTAATGTGGTATTTTTCCTGGTCAGATGGCTGAATTTCTTTATAGGTCATCTTGAATTTTTAATGTTTTAGAGATTATTAATGCAAGTTCATGGGATTACCATCAATTGATGTTCTGTCAATCTATATGATATTGTAGATTTGTGTCTGCCTGGAGTCATACTGATAAGCTTGCACCTAAACAGACTTCTCCATGTCAGTTGGGTTTGACACTGTGCTCCCTGTGACAGGACTGAAAATGAGACCTGACCCTTGGACACATCATTTAGTGATTTATCTGAAGGAGATCTTGATATTGAGTATTCCTGAGTAACAACATGGGGTCCAAGAGAAAGGACAATATAGATCTAGGCAAATTACCCCCAACAAAGACCTGATGCTCATCAGTCCATTCTGAGCACTGTGTCATCCAATCTATTTGCCCTGTATGCAATTAAATCTTTTCTTATGAATTTAATATTCCTTCTTCTTGACATAAAAGCACATCATTTTATTGATTTTCCTACTACGTAAATGGTATCAAGAGATGTTTTAGGATTGGCTTGGTAGGGAGAATATAGCAAGTGGAAAAGAAACACATAGAACACCTATTCAAGATAAATTGGAAGATATTTAATATGAGTTTATGATGCCCTTAAAATAAAAAAAGGGGGGGGGGAACAGATTTGGCTCAATGGATAGAGCGTCTGCCTATCACATGGGAGGTTCAAGGTTCAAACCGAGGGCCTCCTAACCCATGTGATGAACTGGCCCATGCGTAGTACTGATGCGTGCAGGGAGTGCTGTGCCATGCAGGGGTGTCCCCAGTGTAGTGGAGCCCCACTCGCAGGGATTGCACCCTGTAAGGAGAGCTACCCAGTGCAAAAAAAGTGCAGCCTGCCTATGAGTGGTGCTGCACACACCGGAGAGCTGATACAGTGAGATGATGCAGCAAAAAGAGACACAGATTCTGGGTGCCACTGACAAGAATATAAGCAAACACAGAAGAACACAGAGAGAATGGACACAGAGAGCGACAACTGGGGGAGGGCGGGGAAGAGGAGAGAAATAAATAAAATCTTTAAAAAATATAAAAAAATAAAAAAAGGTACATTACTAGTAGTAGTGGGTATCAATAGTGGGTGATATATGGGAAAATGCACTTAAAAATTACAAGCCATACTAAGAAAATGGAAGAAATCACCCAAGCAAAGGAATATATCAAAGACATAGATGAGACACAGGATTTGAGACAATCAACAAGATTCATACAAATTTCCAAAATCAAATTAATGAGTTGAAAGACAACATAGCTAAAGAGTTAAAGGACATCAAGAAGACACTGAGCAAGCACAAAGAAGAATTTGAAAACTTGAATAGGAAAGTAACAGAGCTCATGGGAAAGAAAGATATGATAGGTGAGATAAAAAAGACATTGAAACAACATACATCAGACTTGAAACAACAGAAGAAAGAATAAGTACACAGAAGATAGAATAGCTGAAATTGAAGAGAAAAAAGAACAGGGAGAAAATGGGAAAAATTGAGCACAGGCTCAGGGAGTTGACTGAGAACATGAAACACAACAACAACATATCTGTCATGGGAGTTCCAGAGGGAGAAGAGAAGGGAAAAGGGATAGAAAGCATATTGAAGAAGTAATGGCTGAAAATTTCCCAACAGTTATGAAAGAAATGAACTTACATGTCCAAGAAGCACAGAGTACCCCAATCAGAATAAATTGGAATGGACTTACTCCAAGACACATACTACTCAGAATGTCAAATGCCAAAGAGAAAAAGAAAATTCTGAGAGCAGCAAGAAACAAACCATCACATACAGGGGATGCCCAGTAAGACTTAAGTGTGGATTTCTCATCAGAAACCAAGAAGGCAGGAAGACAATTGTATTATACAATTAGGATACTGGAAAAGAAAAATTGCCAGGCAAGACTTCTTTGTCAGGAAAATTGTCCTTCAAATATGAAGGTGAGTTTAAAATATTCACAAACAAACAGAAACTAAGAGTTTGTAAAAGAAGAATCCTCTTTTGCAGGAAATATAAAGGGAGCTTTACAGAAAGAAAAAGACAGGAAGATAGGTTTGGAGGAGAGTGTAGAAGCCAAAAACAGTAAGATAACCAAAGGAGTAAAATGACAGATGAAAATAATATATGAAATATGAAAACCAGAGAATAAAATGGTGGAAGTAAATAATGTGTTTACAGTAATATCATTGTGAACAGATGAAACACCCCAATTAAAGGATATAGGCTAACAGAATGGATGAAAAACATGAGCTGTCCATATGTTGCCTATGAAAGAGTCACTTTAGACCCATGGACACTAATTGGCTGAAAGGGAAAGATTGGGAAAAAATCCTCCACACAAAACATAACAAAAATGAGCAGGGGTAACTATACTAATACTGGACAAAACAGACTTTAAATGTAAAAAAAATATATAAGAGATACAGAGAGTCATTATATTTTAATAAAAGGGACAATCCACCAGCAAGAAATGTCATAAATGTCTATGCACCTAACCAGGGCACCATAAAATACTTGAGGCACTCTGACAAAACTGAAGGAAGAAATAACCCTCTTTACAATAATAGTTGGAGAATTTAACACACGACTCGTATCATTAGATAGAACAACTGAACAGATGATTAACAAGGAAACAGAACTAAAACAATATGATATATATGCTAGACCTAGCAGACATATGCAGAATGTTGCACCCCAAATCAGGGGGTTATACATTCTTCTCATGTGCTTATGGATCATTCTCCAGGATAGACCACATGTTAGGTCACAAAGCAGGTCTCAATAAATATAAAAAAAGATTGAAATACAGATTAGAGCAGAAATAAATGAAACTGAGAACAAAAAAAAAAAAAAAAAAAAAGGAGGAAAAGCCAGTTCTTTGAGAAGATCAATAAAATTGACAAACCCTTAGCTTGACTAAGAAAGAAAAAAAGAGTAAACATGCAAATAAATAAAATCAGGAATGAAAGGGCAAGTTATGATTGACCTCACAGAAATAAAAAGGATAAGAGGGTATTTTGAGAAATTGTATGCCAACAAACTAGACAACCTAGATGAAATGGACAAATTCTTGGGAACGCACAACCTATATTGATAATACAAGAAATACATGAACTTAAGAAGCCAAAGTCATCAAAAATCTCCCCCCACCCACACAAAAAAAGTCCAGGACCAGATGGCTTCACAGGTGAATTCCACCAAATATTTTGAAAGAATTACTACCAACCCAGTTTAACTTCTTCCAAGAAATTGAAGAAGAGGCAGAATTACCCAACCCCTTTTATCAAGCCAACATTGCCCTAATACCAAAGTGAGATAAAGATACTACAAGAAAAGAAAATTACAGACCAATCTCTCTAATGAACATAGTCACAAAAATTTTCAACAAAATACTTGCAATAGAATCCAACAGCATATAAAGAGAATTATACAGAACAACCAAGTAGGATTTATTCTTGGTATGCAAGGGTGGTTCACAAAAGAAAATCAATTAACATAATACACCGCATTAACAAATTGAGGGGAAAAAAACATATGATCATCTTGATTGATGCAGAAGAAGCATTCGAGGAAAGCCAGCATCCTTTCTTGGTAAAAATGCTTCGAAATACAGAAACAACTCCAGGTTCCAAAATGCCCCCATATCACACCTCTTTTTCGCTCTTCCTGCCTTCAGCAACTCCCATGGCCACTGTCTCCACATCAATGATGTAATTTCTTACATTGCTAGCGTCACAAGAATTCCATAGTAGAATACCAGTAAGTCCACTCAAATCCGTATTTTGTTCCTCCATTCTGAGGACCCTGGGATGGCAATGTCTACTTAACCTCTAAATCAAGAGGGGGATTAGATTCCACATGGCTGATGGATGGAATTCTCTTGCTTGCAGCTGTAGACTCTCTTGGTTCCCTGGTGTGGTGGTTGACCATCCTCACCTTCCTGTTAGCTGACCTGGGAAGTCCAATGAACCAGAGAGTAGGTGTTGCAACTTTGCTGAATCTTAGGTCCCAGCTGGCACATGGACAGTCCAGAGATTCAAGTCTCCTGAGCATATACCAACCCCAGTGCCAAGGCAGGGAGAGAGAAAAAGAAGTGTGATATGGGGCATTTTTGGAACTTGGAGCTCTCCTCACTGATACTGCAAGGACAGATGCAGGACAATATATATCCTGCCATAACCCACTGAATGGACTGGGACAGAATGTAAACTACAACATAAGCTATAATCCATGGATAGCAGTTTGATATAGTCATGAATTCCAAAAATAGATTTTGGATTATGTTTGTAATCTGGTCTATTACTGGGCATAATTGAGATATGATTAGGGCTTTTATTGGGCCATGTCATTAGAGCTAGCCACCTCTTGGTGGCTGGGGCTCACGGATAAAAAGCATGGCAAAGGACAGAGTTGGAGCTTTTGATGTGAGGATTTTTGATATTGGAGTTTTGATGTTGGAGTTTGATGCTGAAGCTTTAAGCTGGAGCCCCAAGAAGCTCACAGAGGAAAGAGAAGCCAGCCCCAGGAAGGGAGGAACCCAGGTAGCCTGAACCCTCACAGCTTGCTTGCTCCAACACCTGAAAATAGATTTCAGTGAGGGAAGTAACTTTTGCTTTATGGCCTGGTATCTGTACACACTTACCCCAAATTAATACCCTTTATAACAACCAACCAATTTCTGGTATTTTGCATCAGCACCCCTTTAGCCGACTAATACACCATGCCATGTAGCAATGCTCTAAAATGTACTCATCAAATGCAAAGAATGTACCACACTAATGAAAGAAGTTGATGAGGGAGGAGTGGGTGGTATGGGGAGTGGGTTATATGGGAACCTCATATTTTTTTAATGTAACATTTTGTGTATCTATGTATTTTCAAAAACATAATAAAAAAGACTAGATTATTTTAAAAAAAAGGAAAGTTTCTCAATATGATAAAAGGCATATATGAAAAACCCACAGTCAACATCATACTTAATGTGAAAAGGTTGAAAGCTTTCCTTTCAAGACTGGGAACAAGACAAGGATGCTCACTGGCACTATTGTTATTCAACACGGTGGCAGAAATCCTAGCTAGAACAATTAGACAAGAAAAAGTGCACCCAACTGGAAAAGAGGAAGCTAAATCTCACTATTCGCAAATGACCTGATCTTGTATTTAGAAAATTCTGAAATGTCTATGACAAAGCTACTTGAACTAATAAATGAGTTCAGCAAAGAAGCAGGATACAAGATTGTATTAGCAAAAGGGATGCTGATGCAAAATACCAGAAATTGGTTGGTTTTTATAAAGGGTATTTATTTGGGATAGGAGCTTACAGATACCAGGCAATAAAGTATAACTTACTTCCCTCGCCAAAGTCTGTTTTCACGTGTTAGAGAAAGATGACTGATGATGGCTGTGAGGGTTCAAGCTTCCTGGGTTCCTCCCTTCCTGGGGCTTGCTTCTCTTTCCTCTGTGTGCTTACTTCCTGGGGCTCCAGCTTAAGGCTTCAGCATCAAACTCCAACATCAAAACTCCAATATAAAAAACTCTTAACTCTGTCCTCTGCCTTGCCTTTTATCTATGAGTCCCTACCACCAAAGGGTGGGGACTCAATACTCTACTGGCACAAGAGGTTTACATAATTACTTAATCAAGTAAATTTATGAATCCAATGTAATCTAATATGCCCAGAGGAAAAGATCAGTTTACAAACATAATTCAATATTTCTTTTTGGAATTCATCAATATCAAACTGCTACAAAGATCAACACACAAAAATCAATAAAATTTCTGTATATTATTGAACAATCTGAGAAGAACATCAGGGAAAAATTCCATTTACAATAGCAAGAAAAAGATGCAAATACCTAGGAATCAATTTAAACAAGTACAGGACCTATATTCAGAAAAATACAAAACAATGCTAAAAGAAATCAGTGAAACCTAAATAAATGGAAAGACATTCTGTGTTCAGGGATTGCAAAACTAAGTGATGTGAAGATGTCACTCCTACCCAAACTTATTTATAAATTAAATGCATTACCAATGAAATTTCCAACAGCCCCCTTTTTAAAATAGAAAAGGCCATTACCAAATGCATTTGTAAGGGAAAGTTCCGCCAAATAGTCAAAAGCATTTTAAAAAAGAAGAGTGATATGGGAGGATTTTCACAGCCTGATCTAGAAACATAGTACAAATCTACAGTGGTCAAAACAGTATGGTACGGGCATAAAGACAGACACATTAATCAGTAGAATGGAATTAAGTGTCCAGAAGTAAACCCTCACATCTACAGACAAATAGATTTTTACAAACCATCACGTCCATGTTAATGGGACAAAAGAGTCTCTTTAACAAATTGTGATGGGAGAATGGGATATCCATAACCAAAAGAAAGAGGACCCCTACGTTAAACCCTACACAAGAATAAACTCAAAATGGATCAAAGACCTAAGTACTAAAGCCAGGACCATAAAACTACTAGAAGAAAATGTAGGGAAGCATCTTAAAGAACTAGTGGTAGGTGGTGGTTTCTTGGACCTTACACCCAAAGAAAAAAAGAAAAAATAGATAAATATGACCTCTGCAAAATTAAACACTTTTACACCTCAAAGGACTTTATGAAAAGGATGAAAAAGCAGCCAGCTCAATGGGAGAAAATATTTGGAAATCACATATCTGATGTTTTAATATCCATATAAAGAAATGCTACAATGCAAAAATGAAATACTAGTGACCTGATTTAAAAGTGGGCAAAAGATTTGAATAGACATTTGTCCAAAAAGAAATAAAAATAGCAAAACAAAACAAAACAAGTCATACAAAAATATTTAACATCACTAGTGATTAAGGAATTGAAAATTAAAGCTACAATGAAATACCATTTCACAAATTTTAGAATGGCTACTATTAAAAAGACCAAGAACTACAAGTGTTGGAGAGGATGTGGAGAGATAGGAATACTTATTCCTGTTGGTGAGAATGCAGAATGGTACAGTCACTGTGGAAAAGTGTTTGGCAGTTCCAAAAGAAGTTGAATATAGATTTGCCATGTGACCTGGCAATACCACTATTGGGTATATACCAGAAGAACTGAAATATACCAGTGGCATGAACATAAATCTGCACACCAATGTTCATTGTGGTATTATTCACAATTGCCAAAAGATGAAAACAACCCAGGTATCCATTAACTGATGAATGGATAAACAAACTGTGGTATATACACATGATGGGTTATTATGCAGTTGTCAGAAGAAATGAAGTCATAAAACATATGACAACATGGATGAAATTGAAGGACATCATGTTGAGTGATGCAAGCCAGACACAAAAGAACAAATCTGGTATTATTGCACTATTATGAACTAAACATATTGTGTAATCTCATGGAGTTAATAACTAGAATATGGGTCACCAGAAAATACAATGAGGTTAGAGAATGGAAAGCTGGGAGTTAAGTGATGCAGAATTGGTAAAAAGGTTGTGTGTTAACCATTGGAAATGAAAAGGTGAAAGCACAACATAATGTTTGTACCTAGCAGTGCTCTTATATGGGTATGACAGTGGTTGAAAGGGAAAATCTAAGGATGACTATATTACTAAAAGGAAAACTAAAAAAGCTAAAAATGTAACATAGAACTATATCACATAGTAAAACCTCAGATGAAATATGAATGTGGGTAATATTGCATATGTAAAACTCTTTTCCATTGAAACTGATCAAATGTATGTTAATATTAGAAGATGTTAATATCAGACCAAAAAAATTATGCTAAGTCAAAGAAACCAGACACAAAGTACTATACAGTACATAAATAGAAACCAACTTATACATGATGAAATTAGTTTAGTAGTTATGTAGGGCTTGGGAATAAGGGGTGTGGAGTTTTTTTTTTAATAATGAAATTATTCTGTAATTTTTTGTGCTGATGAATGTACAATATTGTGAGTATACTAAAAGCCATTAATTATACACTTTGAGTAGATTTTATGGTATGTGAATATATCTCAATAAAACTGCTTTAAACTAAGTAAATAAATAAGCAAGAAGAGGCAGGATTAGCAGCTATGTACAGCAGAGAAGCATAGATTGAGAAGTGTTGAATTTTTTGTATGTTTTTTGTTTATTATTATTATGATTGAAATAATGAAAATGCTCTAATAATGAATACACAACTATGTGATTATGCCAAATATCACTGATTGTAAACTTTGTATGAAGTGTATGCATTATTAATGTGTATCAATAAAATTGATTTATTTAAAAAAACTCCTCAAAAAATAGTTTAATATGAATTCCAAAAGAAAAATGAGATTTTATGTTTGATGACTAATTGGATTGACTATTAATTTCATATATCTTCTAATAGGCAGAATATTTATGAATCTTCATGTTTCCTAAAGGCAAGATTTATGTTTTGAGAGAAAATAGAGTAATATTGCTTATGAAAATTTTTTAGTGTTCTGTAGATTTGAATGGGGACCAAGATACTGACATTCTTAGGATATAGCCCCATAAAATTTCATTTCATTATGATGGGAAAATAATTTCTGGCTCTGTTGAAAATACAGAGGAATTTCAACCAGTTTCCAAGTTGACATCATCAGTATTGTGGTGGGTGGATTTCATGTCCTTCATGATGGGATGCAGAGGGGAGGATCACATCAGGCTGGAGTGTTCCTGTAGGAGAAAGACCCAGTTTATAGTCATCTGTGCTTGCCAAATCTGTCAAGGACACAAGGGACTATCTCAGGAACACTTCCAGTTTGAAGCAACGTGGACTGACATGGACAAAGAAACATTTTCTCACTGTATGAACAATCAGTAAAATTTGAAGAGGAACCATGTATTGGATCATAATATACAAACAATGTTTTTTCCTGATTCGTATTTTTGTGGTCACCTAAGGGCGTGTTCCTGTTTTGAGGAAACATGCACTGGAGAATTCTGTGTTAAGAGGCAAATGTGAAATTATAAATGTGAGAAGATCAGGCGTTCTTTACACTGTTGTTGCATTTTTTATATAAGATCTATAAGTTCTATAATTATTTCAAAATATTGTTCATGATTATCGTGTCAATACCATGCCATTGAGGGGAAACAAGATTAAACCTCATTATAGAGACTAAATTATACATAAATTCATGTTAGGCAAAATTGTGAAACCACCCCTCACTTAAGAGTTTGAATTAAATTAAGGAGGCAGTTTGTGAATATTTCACTAAAGGCTACTATTGGTGTTATGATTTGGGGATCCCTTGGAAACAGCAATATGTATGGATTCCATTTTTGCACATGAGCTACTTCTACTGGGCACTCTGAAGACTGTTGCCCTTATCCAAGGCTGAATGCTACAGAGAAAGGCATTTACTTGTATAGCTGCCTCCTCCAATCTAGCTACATGACCCTCAATATTTTCTGCTTCATTTCCCTCTCCATGATATCCCAGGGCTTCTCAGGTCTCGCTTCTCATTTTCTTTCTTTGGCTACACTGCTTTGAATGTATTCTGTGCACATGCGATTTAGGGCTTTGGTAAGGAGATGCTTGGACAGTCTGGTGACCCCACACACTCTTTCTCCTCCAGGTTCTTACTGGGGGGTTGTAGTGTTTATGAAAGCAGAAGGCATTGGCTTATCATGACCACTATTTATCAGCTGACAATGAGCTTGAGGGTTACCCTGTGCTTAAAAGTAGATATGTTAGCCTGGTTATTGCAATGGGATGAAAATATTAGCTTAATTCTAAGGAATACCTGGAGGTGATATTCCCTAGATAGAACATTCCTTCCCTTTGTGCCCAGAGTATTGTGTAAAGATTCACTGGAGACTGCTTGGCTAAGTATTTGCATTATTTTATAGCACCCAGTCCATGCTGGTGGTTATATCTGTTCTTGATGGGAAGGGAGCCAGGTCCCTCACCTACAGTACAGTAGAGGGGAGTGTGTAGACCATCTCTCTGCATCAGCTGTGTCAAGGGACCCACAGCCCATAAGGAACCAAATCTCACTAATGAAGCTGGCCTTGTTTTTTCTCTTCTTTACGTGAGTAAATGTTCCATCCAGTGCCTCTGTAAATTGTGTCCTTTCTTGGTGACCCAAGCACCTATATGTCTTTCCTAAATCCATGTGGTGAGAGTCCTTCCTTATAGGTGGTAATAGGTGTCTTGCCTTAATAATCTATATGCCAAAAAACCACTCTATGCCATGGTGGAGGCATAAGGGCCCTGGTTGCTGGCCACCTCTATACTCCCATGCCTCTGCTGCCACCCATGGTGTCTCAAGCATTTTAAATGACTTGTAAATGGAGTTTGGGATTCAGTGTAGGGAGCACCACAAAGTCAGGGCTGTTTTCAGGTCTGGAGTTCAGATTTACTCAACAAAGAACCCCCCAGGTATTTATTAAAGTGGAACTGTCAAAATAAGATATTTTCCTAAAAGTGAAAAATATTAGTTGAAAGACAAATATGGGCAAGTTAGGAAATTTCTCCGGGCTCAGTGAATCTATTCAATGAGGGGGCATTACAGACACAGATGTCTCCTGGGAAAGCTAACTACTGACCCCCTGTTGCAATATATGTTTGCCTGCATGTAGCAGGACAACCAACAGGACAGGGATGTAGACAAATCCATGCTACTACTAGATTGGGAGGCTGGGAGCATGAGAGCAATATTTCCCCTTGGGGATGTCCCCAAAAGTAAAGTCCTCTGGAAGATAGTCCATGAGGTCATAACTACCTCTCAGGTAAAGGAAAGACACTTAGCTACATCATCCTGCTCCTGGACAGGAAGTAGATGAGATGGTCCTGCCTTGTATGGGATTGATGCATTGATGTAAGGAGGAACTGCTCAGTGGAAGACTCCCATATTCCTTCTATTGTCCTTGGGGACAGTAGTTAGAGAAGTGGTAGAAAGCATCCACCAGAAAGTCCTGCTTTGGGATGGAATAAGCAGCACAACACAAAACTTTTTGACTGAGGTGCCCAAAAGGATAGAAGCCTAGCAATGTGAAGTTGTGCCAGAAGGGCCATAAAGAGAACAGAAATAATTACCATGGATAGAAAAAGGAGGGGAAAGGGTCCACCAACCCACAGAGCAATGTGGCTTGGGTTATCAAAGCAGTGGATAGAAAAGGCAGAAATGGATGGAGGAGGGACTGAAGGAACACAACCATTGGATTAGGCAGATAAGGCTTAGCTCTCACTAAAACAACTGAGAAAGAGCCAAAGGCTGCCTTGGGGACCTGCTTTGGGGTACAGATCAGGACACTGCTTCACAGCATGCTGGAGAGTGAGGGGTAGACAGACAAAGAAGGCAAAACAACTAATCAGAACAAAGATCATAGTAAGGAAATAGAATAAGAGGAACAAAGTGTCAAAATGAGATATAACCACACGCACACAAAAGCAACAAAGTAAAACCCTAGAAAAGAGGGAGAAGCTAATCAGCTAAATAAACCCATCAAGATAAACAGATGTCTAGACATGAACAAAAAATTACAAGCCATACTATCTGGAAGACATTGCCTAGTCCTATGTGCAAACTGAAAAAAAGGAGATGAAGAACATGGAACAACCAATCAGAGATGTCCAAAAAAAAAAAAAAATGAATAAACATAATGAAGTGGAGGAAGAGATTAAGATATTAAGCAGACATTGGGTGATTATATTGAAGAAATAATAAACATACATAAAAAGATAACAGATATGGTGATAAATGGCACAATCTAAGAAAACAAAAATACACTGGAAACATAGCAGATTTGAACAGACAGAGGAAAGAATTAGTGATGTGGAAGAGAGTACATTTGAAATCAAACAGATAGTAGAAAAGATAGATAAAAGAGAGAAAAAATCCAGCAGGGACTTAGGAATTTGAATAACAGCACAAAATACACAAACCTATGCATTATATTCATTCCAAAGGGGAAGAGAAGGGAATGGGGACAGAAGGTGTGTTGAAGGAAATGATGGTTGAAAATTTTGAAATGCTATTGAGGGAGATGGACATACATGTCCAGGGAGTGCAGTGCACAACAAACAGTATAAATCCTAACAGGCCTACTCCAAGACATTTGCTTGTGAAATTGTCCAATGCAAGACAAAGAGACTACTGAAAGCAGGAAGAGAAAAGAGATTCATCATATACAAGAGAAGCTCAATAAGATGAAGTGTTGACTTCTCATCTGAAATCATGGAGGCAAGAAGGCAGTGGTATGACTTAGTTAAGGTGCTGAAAGAAAAAACCTTCCTGCCAAGAATCCTCTATTCAGCAAAGGTGGCATTCAAAAATGAGAGTTCAAAATATTCACAGATAAACAGAAATTAAGAGAGTATGTCAATAAGAAACCTGCATTTCAAGAAATACTAAAGGGAGTTCTACAGGTCAAAAGGAAAAAACAGGAGAGAGAGAGTTGAAGGAGAGTACAAGAACAACTAAAAAGAGAAATAAAAACATGTGGCATACATAAACCTAAAGAAAATATGGCTTATGTCAGTAATTTCTTGAGAGTAATAACATTGAATGTTAATGGATTAAACTCACCATTCAAGAGACACAGATTGGCAGAATGGAAAAGGAAATAGGTTTATAAGCTATCTATATACTGTCCATGAAAACCCAACTTAGACCCAGGGACAAAAGATGGTTGAAAGTTAATGGATGGAAAACAAGTTTATAAGCAAACAATAATGAAAAAAGGGTGGGAGTAGCTAGCTATTTTTATATTTGACAAAACAGACTTTAAATGCAAAACCATTGTGAAGGACAATGAAGGGCATTATATATTAATAAAAGGGGTGATTTGTCATGAAGAAAGAACAATCATAAACATTTATGCATCTAACCAGGATGCCTCAAAATACAAGAGGCAAACATTGGAAAAACTAAGTGGAGAAATAGATGCCTCTCCAAATATAGTGGGGACTTTAATACACCATTATCACCATTAGACAGAACCTCTAAACAGAGAATCAATAAAGAAACAATGACTTTGAATAATACATTAGAGTATCTGGACCTAATAGACATATACAGAACATTACACCCAAATACAATGGAATATATATTCATCTTGAGGGCACATGGATCATTCTCCAGGATAGTCCACATGCTAGGCCACAAAACAAATCTCAATGAATTCAGAAAGATTAAAGTTACACAAAGTAACTTCTCTGACCACAAGGGAATCAAATTGGAAATCATAAGGGCCAGAGAACCAGATTAGGCACAAAGATCTGGAAGTTAACACACTTTTAGACAAACAGTGGGTTAAGGAGAAAATTGCAAAAGAAATGAGTAACTACCTTGAAAAGAATGAAAATGAAAACAACACATGGAAACTATGGGATGCAGCAAAAACTGTATTGAGAGGGAAATTCATACCCATAAATTCATAGCCAAAGCCATAAGTGCTTATATTAAAAAAGGAGAAAAAGTAAAAATCAAAGATCTAACTGCACACCTGCAGGAATTAGTAAAAGAACAGCAAACTGACCCCAAAGGAAGTAGAAAGAAGGAAAAAGCAAAGATTAGAGCAGAACTAAAGGAAATTGAAAATAAGAAAGCACTAGAAAAAAAGAAACAAAACCAAAAGATGGTTGTTCAAGAAGATTAATAAAATCGAAAAGACCTTAGGTAGACTAACAAAGAAAAAACAGAGACAAAGCAAATACATAAAATAAGAAATGAAGAATGTAATATTACCAGTATAATATAAAATATGAAATAAAGAGGATACTTCAGAAAATTGTATGCCAACAAGATGGATAATTTAGAGGAAATGGACAAATTCCTAGAAACACACAAACAGTGTACATTGATGAAAGAGGAAACTGATTAACTCAACAGACCAATCACAAGTAATAAGATTGAATTAGTCATCAAAAACGTCCCAACTAAAAAGAGCCCAGGACCAGATATTTCACAGGTGAATTCCACCAAACATTCCAGAAAGAACTAACAGTACTCCTGCTTAAACTCTTCCAAAAAATAGAAGTGGAGGGAACATTGTCTAACTCATTCTATGTTACCAACATCACCCTAATACCAAAACCAAGCAAAGATGCCACAAGAAAGGAAAACTATAGACCAATCTCTCTAATGAACCTGGATGCTAAAATTCTCAACAAAATACTTGCTAAGTGTATTCAACAACACATCAAGTGAATAATACTCCATGACCAAGTGGGTTTCATCCCTGGTATGCAAGGATGTTTCAACATGAGAAAATCAATCAATGTAAAACAAAACATAAACAGACTGACAGAAAACAAAATCACAAGTTCATCTCCACAGATGCAGAAACATCATCTGACAAAATAAAAGCACACTTTCCTGATAAAAGTACTTCAAAGAATAGGAATAAAAACTTCCTCAACATAGTAAAGGTATATATGAAAAACCAACAGCTAACACCATATTCAATGGTGAAATCCTAAAAGCTTTCCATCTAAGATCTGAAACAAGACAAGGATGCCCATTGTCATGGCTCTTGCTTAGCTTTGTGTTAGAAGTACTTGCTGGAGCACTTAGTCAAGAAAAAGATAAAAAAGGGACCCTATGAATTCCAAAAAGACATTACACTACTCAAAAAAACCTTAAACCAGGCACAATGCAAGACTAAATCATATCACAATCAATTTGTGCTGGGGCAAAGTCCTGTCTGCTATAGCCCTCTGAAGCTTACAAAACAATTCATCTACTTCCAATACACAAATGGACAGAAAAAGGATAAACATTTTCATTACAATAAGGAGAAATTGGAAGGGAAACATGAATCACAATTTCTCTACAGTTCAGTAGACCAGCAGGGAATCCTCTGTTCAATTTCAAAGTCTGGGAGTCATTCTTAAGAAGATGGTTTCTTCTTCTTGGAGTCTTATGTGAGCCCACCCTTTCCCACAGGCTTGCCCAATGGCCATTTTCTTGGTCCCACCCTCATCAAGCATCTGGGTGTCAACTAAGCTCCAGACCTCACCTTCCAAGAGTATTGGGGTGGTTGCCACACCTTACCCATCCTTGGGTTAAAGTCTTAACCCCCGTAGTATAGTGATGTGAACACAACATTCTTCTTAACCTTTGGCATACAGGCTCAACCTTATCAGAGCAATGAGTTGACCACCTGACCTTCCCTAACCTTTGGTATAACCTTTGGTATCAGAGCAATGAGTTGATGACCTGGTCTTCCCTAAGTTTTGGGGGACAGATCCACCTCTTTCAGACCTGTGGGGTGTTGACCTTAACTGCCCTAATCCTTGGAGAATGTGCTCCACCCTCTCTGTACCCCAGGGCAGCAAAACCGTCCTGGAACATTGGACAGGAACATCCACCCTCTTCAACTGCTGGGGCAAACATCCTCTCTGTCTCTCTGTACACATGAGTGGGGTTCCTCTCTTGGCCCAAGGAGATGTCTTAATTCCAAATCTCTGCTTACATGGTTTTCCTCTTAAAGCTGTTTCTCCTTCAATCTCTCCTTTCCTTGTCCCTTTTATTCCAGACTGACAGTGGTTTTGTTCATACAGTTCTCTCAAAAACTTTGTTGGTTTAGCATGCAGGAAGCAGGGGTCCAAGACATCAGATAGTAAGATTTTCCACAAGTCTTTCTGACATAACTGCATCTTCCCTCCTGATTTACAAGTTCCAGACTTAGTTAAGTCCTCCAATGGGGCACTTTAATCTGGGAGCTTGATTTCCAGAGGCTTGGAAATTCCAGAATTAGTTTCTGTTTTCTTTGTGCCTGATGGTTCAGTCCTCAGTATATCTCTTTCATCTAGCATCTAGCATTTTGCTATAAGCTGCAAGAAGCCAAGCTTCATTCTCCAGGTTTACTTTGGAAATTTCTTTGTCTAAATGCCCCGTTTTCAAGTTCTTCCTTCCATAAAACACCAGGAGTTAATCTTGCTAAGTTCTCTGCAATGTTAAAACATGGATCACCTTTCCTCTAGTTTCCAATAATAGTTTCATCATGTACTTCTAAGGCATCATAAAAAGTTTCTTTAGTGTCCATATCCCTACCAACAGTCTCTGTAAAGCAATCATGCCCTTTTCTATTAAGCATCTCACAATTCCTCCAAAAAATATCCCTTAGCATTTATAAAACCTTTCCAGCATTTTGGTAATTGCAAAAGCACTTCCCCATTCCTCAGTACCAAATTCTGTATGTCAGCCAAAAGAGTGCTGATGCAAAATACCAGAACTGGGTTGGTTTCTATAAAGGGTATTTATTTGGGGTAGGAGCTTACACATACCAGGTCATAAAACATAAGTTATTTCCCTCACCAAAGTCTATTTCCACATGTTGGAGGAAGATGGCTACTGATGGCTGTGAGGGTTCAGGTTTCCTGGGTTCCTCCCTTCCAGGGTCTTGATTCTCTCTAGGCTCAAGGTTCTTTTGTTCCCTGGGCTTGCTTCTTCCTGAGGCTGGCTTCTCTTTCCTATGTTAGCTTACTTTCAGGGGCCCCAAGTTAAGGCTTCAGCATCAAACTCCAACATCAAAAAACCCTCAACTCTGTCCTTTGCCATGCCTTTTATCTGTGAGTTCCCACCTACCAAGGTGTGGATACTCAACACCCTATTGACAAAAGAGGTTTAATCAAGTAATCAAGTAAATATTTGAATCCAATATAATCTCACATGCCCAGAGGAAAAGACCAATTTACAAACATAATCCAATATTTCTTTTAGGAATTCATCAGTAATATCAAACTGCTACAGGTATCCAAATTGGAAAGGAAGAGGTAAGAATTTCACTATTTGCAGATGATATGGTCCTATACTTTGAAAGCCCTGAGAAATCTACATCAAAGTTTCTGGAGCTTATAAACGAGTTCAGTTAAGAGGCAGGTTTTAAGATTAATGTGCAAAAATGAGTAGCATTTCTGTGCACCAATAACGAACAATCTGAGGAGGAAATCAAGAAAAACATCCACTTACAATAGCAACTAGAAGAATCAATAACAGAGAATACATTTAGCTAAAGATGTAAATGACTTGTATGCAGAAACCTACCCAAAACTGTTAAAGGAAATAAAAAAATAAATGGAAGAATATTCCTTGTTCATGGACAGCAAGACTAAATATCATTAAGATGTCTATCCTACCCAAACTAATCTACAGATTTAATGCAATACAAATAAAAACCAACACAGCATTTTTTACTGAACTGGAAAAAACTATGAAATTTATTTGGAAGGGAAAGAGGACCCAAAGAGCCAAAGACACATTGAAAAAGAAAAATGAAATCAGAGGAATCACACTGCCTGACTTTAAAACATACTACGAAGCTACAGTGGTCAAAACTGCATGGTATGGCACAGAGATAAAAATACTGACCAATTGAACATAATTGAGAGTTCTGATATGATCCTAACATGTACAGTCAACTGACATATTTTTAAATACTTTTTAAATTTATTTATAAATTACTTAGATTACACAAATTGTTACACACAAAAAAAAGGGATTCCCATATGCCCCACTCCCCATACCTCCTACCCTTGCCCACATTAACAACTTCTTTCCTTGTTGTGGTATACTCATTGAAATTGATGAACACATTTGGAGTATTGCCAGTAAGCATGGACTGTAGTTTACTCTCTCTGCCACCCAGTTCTGTAGGTTATGGCAGTATATATAATGGCCTGTAGTTGCTGTTGCATTGTCCTGAAATGCCCCCATAATACACCTCTTTTTCCCTCTCCCTGTCTTTAGCACCTTCAGCAGTCACTGTCTCCACATCAGTGATATATTTTTTTCCATTGCAAAATCACAATGTCTATAGAAGAACACCAGTAAGTCCTCTCTAGCCATATTTTATTCCCCAATCCTGAGGATTCTGGGATGGTGATGCTCATTCCACAACTAATTGAGAGGGTCTTTGACTCCATATGGCTGATGAATGAGGCTCTCTTGCTTGCAGATGTAGACTCTCTCAGTTCCTTGATATGATGTTGTCTCACCACATTGTTAGTTGTCTTAGGTGAGTCCAATGAACTGGAGAGTAGGTATTGCCATTCTGCTGAGGTTGAGGGCCCAACTGGCACTTGGACAGCCCAAAGATTCTAGTCTTTTGGATGTACATCTATCAACTCCAGCACCAACTATAGATTCAAAGAGAAAGGACAGAAGAGGCATGTGTAGAGAAGCAACAACTGAGTCCAACTTTGTCACACTCAGGAGCACAAATTCCAAAGTAGGACATACTGGTGAGGCACAAAACTGCAGAGCTATCTGCTATGACCATAGGTCCCAAATATCTTCACAGCCCTCAGGAGACCCAGTATTTGGGGGCAACATCCACTTTGAAGTATATGAGATCCTGCTGAGATGTGCATAAGTGTTACCCCTGGGGTGACCTCCCAGCTCACTTTCAAGTCTCTTAGCCATATAAACTCATTTGTTTTTACTCTTTCCCTCTTTTATTCAACATCTTTTTCCAGTTGCATTGCTAGTTGGTGCTTGGTAGTAATCCCTTGGTGCCAGGGAAGCTCATCCCTGGAGCCAATTCCTTTGCTGGGGGGGAAGATAATGCAGTTATATGCTGCTTGGCTTAGAAAGAGGTCACATTTGAGCAACCAGGAGGCTCTCAGGATGTAACTCTTAGGCACCCTACAGCACTAGGCTAACTTGAAATTTCAAGAGCACAGGCTCATAAGCATAATCATCAATAACAAGGGGCCATCAATGGATCATCCTTCTTTACTAGACATTGCCCCTGTACCTGGGGAATTTAGAGGGTAGAGTGTGGCAGTTTGATATTATTTATGAA
Organism: Dasypus novemcinctus; assembly: GCF_030445035.2. NCBI lineage: Eukaryota > Metazoa > Chordata > Mammalia > Cingulata > Dasypodidae > Dasypus > Dasypus novemcinctus. The sequence goes on along the minus strand of NC_080686.1, from coordinate 7,661,963 downwards.
TTTCAAATATATATATTGATTATGTTTGCAAACTACTCTTTTCCTCTGGGCATGATATCCCTTTTAGCTGACTAAGAAAGTCATAGAACAAGTCTCAATTACTTTAGGAAGATTCAAAATATACAAATCAATTTCTCTGATCACAATGGAATGAAGCTTCAAATTAATAAGTGGCAAAGAATCAGAATAGGCACAAATATATACAAGTTAAACAAAACACTCTTAAACACTCAGTGGGTCAAGGATAAAATTACCAGGAAAAGGAACTACCTCAAAGTGAAGGAAAATGAGAATGCAACTTATCAAAATTTATGGGCTGCAGCTAAAGTAGTGCTGAGAGGGAAAATTCCTACATTAGAAAAAGGAGAAAGGGCTAAAATCAAAGTCCTAACTGCACACATAGAGAAACAAAGAAAAGAACAACAAACTAATCCCAAGGCAAGCAAAAGGAAGTAAATAAAGATGAATGCAGAATTAAATGAAATTGAGAATTAAAAAAATAGAAATAATTAACAAAACTAAAAACTGTTTTTTTGAAGAGATTAATAAAATTTATAAACTCTTAGGTAGACTGGAAAAAAAGATAAAAGATGCAAATAAATAAAATTGGAAATGAGAGAGGGGATAAAACAAATGACTCCACAGAAATAAAAAATAACATAAGAGATACTTTGAAAAATTATATGCCAACAAGATGGACAATTTAGATGAAATGGACAAATTTTTAGAAATACACAAACAACCTACATTGACTAAATAAGATATAGAAGTCAACAGATCTGATTTAGTCATCAAAGAAGAAAAGTCCAAGACAAGATGTCTTCACAGGTGAATTCTACCAATCATTCCAGAAAGAACATCAATCCCTGCTCAAATTCTTCCAAAAAACTGAACAAGACAGAACATTACCTAACTCATTCTATGATGCCAGTATCCCTCCAGTATCAAAACCACAAAAAAGATGCTACATAAAAAGAAAAGTATAGACCAATCTCTCTAATGAACTTAGATGTAAAAATCCTCAATAAGTACTTGCTAAACGAATCCAACAAAACATTAAACAAATTATACACCATGATCAAGTTGGTTTTATCCCACTTATGCAAGGATGGTTCAACATAAAAAATTTTTGTAAACACCATAATAGAAAAAAGGAAAAATATCACATGATCATTTTTATTGATGCAGAAAAGGCATTTGACAAAATGTGGCATCCCTTCTTGGTAAAAACCACTTTGAAAGATAGGAATAGAAGGAAATTTCCTCAACACGGCTAATATCATGCTCAATGATGAAATGCTAATGGCTTTCCCTCTAAGATCTGGAATAAGACAAAGATGCCCACTGTTACCATTCTTATTTAACAATGTATTAGAAGTACTTGCTTGGGAAGCAGATGTGGCTCAATGGATAGAGTTTCTGCCTACCACATAGGAGGTCCAGGTTTTGATATTCAGGACCTCCTGGCCCATGTGGCAAGCTGGCTCATGTGGAGAGCTGCCATATGCAAGGAGTGTGCCCCACACAGAGGTGTCCCCTGTGCAAGCAGTGGCCCCCATGCAAGGAGTGCAGCCCCATGCAGGAGAGCAGATTGCCAAGGAGTGCCACCCACACAGAGAGCTGATGCAGCAAGATGACACAACAGAAAAAGACACAGAGAAGAGATAATATGAGATATAGTGAAGTAGGAAGCTGAGGTGGAGCAAGAGAATTATGGCCTCTCTCCCACTTCAGAAGGTCCCAGAATGGGTTCCTGGAGCCACCTAATGAGAATACAAGCAGACACAGAAGAATACACCACGAAGAACACACAGTGAATGGACACAGATAGCAGATACTTGGGGGGGGGGGGGAATAAGAAAGAAGAAAAGACAAATAAAAATAAAAAATTAAATTAAAAAAAGAAAGTTAAAAATACATATATAAAAAAGAAGTACTTGCTTGAGCACTTAGGCAAGAAAAGGAAATAGAAGGCATCAAAATTGGAAAGGAAGAGGTAAAACTTACACTATATGCAGTTGACATGATCCTATACTTAGAAAGTCCCTAAAAATCTACAACAAAGCTTCTAGAGCTGATAAACAAGTTAAGTGGCAGGATATAAGATCAGCATGTAAAAACCAGTAGCATTTTTGTACACTAATAATGAGCAATCTGAAGAAGAAATCAAGGAAAAAATTTATAACAATAAAATACTGAAGATAAACTTAACTAAAGATGTAAAGGACTTGTACACAGAAAACTATACAGCATTGATAAGGGAAATGAAAGAAGACCTAAATAAATGGAAGACTTTTCCATGTTTATGAAATGAAAGACTATTATTAACATATCTATCCTAACCAAATTATTTACAGATTGAATGCAATTCCAATAAAAGTTCCAACAATACATTTTACAGAACTGGAAAAGCCAATTAGCAAATTTATTTGGAAGGATAAGATACTACAAATAGCCAAAAACATCCCCAAAACAGAAAAACCTAAAATTGGATGACTTTAAAGCATAGTACAAACCAACAATGGTCAGAACTGAATGGTATTGGTATAAGGATAGACATACTGACCAATGGAACCAAACTGAGAGTTCAGACACAGACCCACATATATATGGCCAACTGATATTACAGAAGGCCACTAAGTGCACTCAACTGGGAGAGAGTAGTCTCTTTGACAAATGGTGCTGGGAGAACTGAGTATCCAATTCCAAAAGAATGAAAGAGGATCACCATCCCACACCTTACATAAAAACTGATGCAAGGTGGATCAAGTACCTACATATAAGATCCCAGACCATAAAGTTTCTAGAAGATAATGAAAGGAAACATCTACAAGCTCTTGTAGAAAGAAACAGTTCCATAAACTTCATATCCAAAGCACAAACAATGAAAGAAAAAATAAATAGGACTGATATAGCCTGTGCATAAATTCAAAGTTGTTTCCAATTGTACCTAGTCCCTAAAAGTCCAAATAAATAATATAGGCCCTACAGTCTTTCAATGTTAGGAAAGGATGTAAGACTGAATGTGTATTCAAGGTTGCATCCAGACAGAATGTGGTAGATATGCTAAATCCAAGTTGGCTTGGAATGTGGAGAATATGTGTTACATCAAACTTACCTGGAGGAAATAACCTATCTGATACTCAGATAAAACACTGAAGAAACTAACAAAATGTCTGTTTGCATACAAGCACCATTTGTCTCCCTAATCCTATTTCCTCTGTATAACAGGGTCCAAATAAGGCTATTTGGGGCTCGTTTTTTATTAGGACAAGAGTCCGCCAAGTTCGGCTGGTGGAAATAAACCAACTTCCTTCTCAGAGTTCTCGTGTCCTGGCCTTGGATACCACGCACACACAATTTCTCTACAACAGGACCTTCTCAAAATTAAGAACTTTTGTTCTTCAAGACTTTTCAAGAAATTAAAATGGCAGCTTACTCAATGGGAGAAAATCTTTGGGAAGCACTGATTCAATAAGGGTCTAATTTCTAACATATACTGAAATCCTACAACTCAATAACAAAAAGACAGACAAACCCTTGAAAAAAATGGGTAAGAAAGTTGAATAGACATTTTTCCAAAGAGGAAATATAAATGACTAAAAAGCATTAAAAAAAGATGCACATCACTAGCTATTAGGGAAATACACATCAAAACTACAAAGAGATGCCATCTTTTACTAACTAGACTGGTTGCTATTAAAAATACAGAAAACTACAAAAATAGGAAAACTCAACCACTGGTGGTAGGAATGTATAACGGTAAAGCCACAGTGGAATAAAGTTTGATGATTCCATAGGAAGCTATGTTTAGAGCTGCAATATGATCTGGCAATCCCACTAGTGGGAATATATCCAGAAGAATTGAAAGCAGAAATGTGAACAGATATATGCACACCAATGTTCATCACAGCATTATTCACAATTGCCAAGAGTGGAAGCAACCCAAGAGCCCATCAATGGATGAATGGATAAACAAAATGTGGTATATACATACAATGGAGCATTAATCAGCTGTAAGAAGGAATGAAGTATTGACACTGTGACAACATAAATGACCCTCAATGGCTTTCCATTGAGCCAGACACTAAAGGACTAATACTGCATGATCTCACTGATATTAACTAAGGATATTAAGCAGACTCACCGAATTAAGAGTCTAGAAGATGGTTTACCAGGAGATAAAAAGGAGCAAAGAGTGGTGAGCCAAAGCTCAATTAGGGCAGAATAATAAGGTGGACGGTAGCAGTGAATGGGGGTGATGTGGGTGCAGCAGTGAGGGTTGGGGTGAAGGTGATGGAGTGGGAGTGGGAGGAGGCAGAACAGGTTTGGGCCATCTGTGGACTTGTGGGGAGAGCTGAAGGAAGGAACAGGTGAATTCTGGGCAGGATGTGGACTATGGTGAGAATACAATGGAGGGAGTGCTCTTGTTATCAATGTCAGGGGAGTCACTGGTACAGGGGCTCATGGAATATAAATGTGTTCATATTGTCATAGGGTGTTATCTTGGTGGAGACTCACATAATAACCAATAAAATATTAAACTCTTACCCTGTAGAGTCCTGCTATGTTCTCAAATAGAGTGCCAAGAATCTCTAGATTACACAGTGTCTAATAAAAGCTAAAGAGACCAATATATGAAACCTAAGATATTAATGCTTGTACTTCTGAACCTTATTCTTATAAAACTGAAACTTAGCCTAATAATAATAATTATTGTCTAAGATTTATCTCCTGAAAACCTTGTTACTCATGTGGCCTCTCTAAGGCAAACTCAGCAAATAAGCTCACTACTTTCCACCCACTGTGAGATATAACTACCAAGAATGAGCCTCCCTGGCACTGAGGGATTAACACCAAACAACAATGAATGATGCATTTAGAAAACAACCTTGACCAAAAGGGAGAAACATTAAATTCGAAAGAGATTTTATGCCTAAGAAATGCCAAAGTGAGTAGGGAGAGCACTTCTGAGGTTACCCTTATGCATATCTCAGGCAGATCTGTCACCGTAAATGAAACCAAAACAGGGGTACTCTAGAGACGTCCAGACCCTATAGGCAAGGCACACAGCCACATGAAATCAGCACCCTGTTGATGCGCCTTACCTTAGGATTATGATAATTTATGTCTCCTGTGTAACACATTTAAACTCATTTGTAATTTCCTTACACATTATTCTTCTACCCATTTTATTTGAACATACAATTAGCACTATATCCATTCATCATATGTCCCAAAGACTTATATCTTTGGTATCTTCATATGCTGACTGAGCCCTGACTCTGAGCAGAGTTGTGGCCAACAGCTACTCTCCAGTTCATCATACTTGCCCAGGACAACTAACAAAAGGATGATGGATAACTCTCATCCAAAAAAAAAAGTACCTACAACTGTAAGCAAAAACAGTTCTTTCCATCTGCCCCATAATATCTAACCCCCTCTCAATGTGAAGCAGAATGTGCATCATCAGTCCCAAAATCTTCAATACTAAGGAATGAACAAAACATAAGGGGGTAATACAACCATGGACTAAAGTAGACCTATTACTATTGTTGTAATGGAAGATCTTGTAATACTGATATAAAGATAGTGGTTAAGAGAGGTCTGTGGGAAGGGGGGGGAAAGAATAGTTGGAGCAGAGTACTTTTAAGGCATTGGAATTGTTCTGCATATTGCAATGATGGATACAGGTCACTATACGTTTTCTCAAATCCTATAAAAATGTACATTGAAAAATGTAAAGCATAATGTAAACTATAGACCTTGGTTAGTAGCAATATTTGTTCATCAAGTGTAACAATGTTACCACAATGTTGTAAGGTGTTATTTATAGGGAGAAATATGAGAAGGGGTTAAAATATAGGAGAATGCCCTATACTTTTTCTAAAAAGATTTATTTTGTATTTATTTCTCTCCTTTCTCCTCCCCCAGTTGCCTGCTTTCTGTGCCCATTTGCTGGTGTTCTTTTTGTGTCCACTTCTGTTCTTGTCAGCCACATGGGAATCTGTGTCTTTTTGTTGCATCATCTTGCTGCATCAGCTCTCCGTGTGTGTGGCACCATTTCTGGGCAAGCAGGACTTCCTTTTGTGCTGGGTGGCTTTTCTTATGGGGTACACTCCTTGCGCGTGGGGCTTCCCTATGTGGGGGACACCCCTGCATGGCAGGGCACTCCTTGCACACATCAACACTGTGTGTGGGCCAGCTCCACACGGGTCAAGGAGGTCCTGAGTTTGAACCATAGATCTTCCATGTGATAGGCAGATGTTTTATCCATTGAGCCAAGTTCACTGCCCCTCATACTTTTAATGTAATTTTTAGGCAATCTAAAACTTCTCTATAAAAAAGTTTATTAGATGTGGGGGAAAAAAGAATGGAAATGGAATGGAGCCAAAGTTCTACACAAGAGGTCCTATTGATTCACCAGCAGTCCATGACAGAAAGACAAAGTCTAACTGGAGATATACAGGGCTACTAAATGTGGAGGTCTGATTCCAGTTCCTCAAACCCAGAAACCAAGTTTGGGAAACACCACCACTGAGAGGAAATCAGTTCCCCCTTTTGTGGTTTCAGAGTGACAGCTCTGTCCCTTCTCTTTTTTTTTTTATTTTTTATTTTTTATAAAATTATTTATTTATTTTTTTAAATTACATTATGAAAAATATGAGGTCCCATTCAACCCCACCGCCCCCGCCCCCCACTTCCCCACAGCAACACTCTCTCCCATCATCATGACACATCCATTGCACCTGGTAAGTTCATCTCTGAGCATCACTGCACCCCATAGTCAATGGTCCACATCATAGCCCAGACTCTCTCACGTTCCATCCAGTGGGCCCTGGGGGGATCTATAATGTCCCGTAATTGTCCGTGAAGCACTATCCAGGACAACTCCACGTCCCGAAAACGCCTCCACATCTCATCTCTTCCTCCCGTTCCCCACACCCAGCAGCCACCATGGCTACCATTCCCACACCCATTCCACATTTTCTCTGTGGACATTGGATTGGTTGTGTCCATTGCACATCTATGTCAAGTGAGGGCTTAGATTCCACATGGGTACTGGATGCACTCCTCCCGCTTCCAGTTGTAGACACTCTAGGCTCCATGTTGTGGTGGTTGACCTTCTTCAACTCCATGTTAGCTGAGTGGAGTAAGTCCAATAAATCAAAGTGTAGGAGCTGAAGTCTGTTGAGGCTCTGGGCCTGGGTGTCATATTATCAGTTCTGTCCCTTCTGTTACCCAGAGAAGTAATGTACTCCTCTGAATCAAAGACCACACATATGAGGAGGTGGGTAGCAGAGAAAGGGGCCTAGGTTCAGACACCTTTCTTGGAGAGAAAATGGGCTTCTTCTGACCATCAGTGGCCCCCTACACCTTGGAGATAGCACAGAAGTGAAGCATGGGTGGGGTGGAATTCTGAAGCAGCAGCCACATCAGGCCTTAAATTTGTCTTGAAGCTGTGTTTACAGGACAGGCACAGTGCTCTCACATAGATTTATGTTTTTGAGTGCACTGGGCATGATGGGCATAGAGCTCCTCTAAGTCACTCCTTCAATTGTGACTATTTTAGACAAATACGATTTTCATGTGGTGAGATTTCCAGCTGAAGGGTAGTGTGTTTTACCTCAGAGAATAGTGGAACAGCCAGGAGGGATCAGGTGTGGGCTGTTTGGTATTACTTGGTGCCACAGGGCTAGAACAGAAGCTACCACAGTGCAGCAAGGTGTTTCATAGCGTTAGTGGGTGACTAAGAAGTAGGATGCCTGTGTTTAAGGAATAGAATGAGGAGGAGAGGCCGCCTCCAGGTATAGATTGGGATGTTCCTCTTTGTATGAAAGAGGGAAAGGATGGCAAAGCACTTCTATCATCAGTATGAAAACTACTCACAAGTCTATGAAAGCAAATGCAGTGTTATTCAGATGGGATGAAGACAAGGAGAACTCATCACTTTTGCTTTTTCATAAAAATGCAAACCTCTGAGTAGCCTCACCTGTCATTTAGTTATTCAGTAAAGAAACCTAAGAGCAAGGTATGGCACAAATCTCTCTTTTTCACATGGGAACTACCCATGAAGCTACTTGATTACTGAAGGCTGCTCCCTCTATGTGGAAAGTTCTTTCCTATTCTCTGTCTATTCCTGAATTACCCTGCAACAATTTCTAGTTTAATTCTTCATGATCATCACTCCAATAATTTTTAAATAATGCTTCCCCAGATAGGCTTTGTCTACATTGTCCCCAATCAAATATAAATTTCGGTTTTATTTTAATACCCTGTATTGTGTTCTTAAAATTATTTAAGAATACAATATATAATTTAATAGTAATTTGTTTTAGATTTTAAATACATTAATGGTGAAAAAATGCCATTTTTCCCCCAAACCCCAACCACAACCTCACACAATGCCTGGCACATCATCTATTCTCAATAGCCTAAAAATAAATAAATATTCAAGTTTTGTTAATTCTGCTTCCTTATCTTTCTTGTCCCATTTCCTCCCCACAATTTAACTACAAACACTTTATGTCCGGACAACAATCAAATATTTCTTAAACTTCAACAATGTCCTTCTTAATTACTTCACTCTATTCTGCTAGGAAGGCTCGAATGCAAACATAAATATAATCTCTCTCTCCCAATTTTAAATTCTTTAATGGGTTTCCACTTTTTCAAGAGATTTTTTTTAGGAGGTACTGGGGATTGAATCAAGGATCTTGTACATGGGAAGCAGGGACTCAACCACGGAGTTATATCTGCTCCCCAAAGAGAGATGGCTTTTTCCTTTTGATGGCTTGTTTTGTTTTTAGGAGGCAGTAGGAATTGAACCCAAGACTTCATACATGGAAGCAGGCACTCAAACATTTGAGCTACATCTGATGCCCTCCACCAGATTTTGCTTAAGGAGCTCGGACCTGCCATGTCCTTCAGACCCTGAAATTTACTAACCTGTCATTCTCTCCAGTCTAGGTCATTCAACTGCTGTCCTGCCTGTGCTCAGTTCCTGGAGCATAGCATGCTGTTTTTTTTTTTTTTTTTTTTAATCTCTGGAATGTTACACTTGTTTCTTTATTAGGAAAAACAAAGTTTTAAAGCTATCCCTATCTCCACCAGTATTTTAAGACTGCCCAGTTATATTTTTAAAATATTAGCCACAATATCAGTACTTTCAAAAGAGCGTCTCCATCTCCACCAATGGAGTTATTTAGATTATGTACACAAATAATCCTTGCAATTATTTCCCTAAATGTCCTCTTCTTAACAAGCATTTACTTCCCCTGAAAGTCTCTTTCACTTAACAGTATAACTCCATGCCTTATGCATGGCACAGAGTTGACCAGCAATATATATTCATTTCTTAAAAACAAATAAAAAAAAGATCACTTGTTTAAAAAATGTTTCAGTGTAGCTAGCCGAAAAGACATGTACTTGATTACTTTAAATGCTTGCTACTACAATAACAGACTGTACTTCTTTTCCCAGAAAGATGTATTTTATAAAGAAAAAGGAAAAATATTTTTATATGAAAAATTCTCGGTTTTTAAAAGTTTTTATCTCTCCCCACTCCCTTGTTGTTTGCACTTGCTGTATCTGTTTGTCTTCTTTTTTTAGGAGGCAACAGGAACCAAACTCGGGACCTCTGATGTGGGAAGGAGGTGCCTAATCACTTAAGCCACCTCTGTTCCCTGCTTTCTTGTGCCTCGAATTATGGTTTATCCTCGTGTCCCTTGTTGCATCATTTTGTCACATCAGCTCACCACACCTGCCCATCTCACCAGCTTGCTGACCTGTTTATCCTCTTTAGGAGGCAGTGGGAACCTCTGCTCCATGCTTTGTTATGTCTCTCATTGTGTTAATCTTTTGTGTCCTCTTGTGGCATCATCTGGTTGTATCAGCTAGCTGTGCCTGCAGGTCATGCCAGCTCGCTGTCTTCTTTAGGAGGCACCAGGAACCAAACCACTGACTCCCCACGTGGTATGTGGGAGCAAAATCACTTGAGCCACATCTGCTTCCCTCTGTTTTTTTAGAAGGTACCAGGGATTGAACTCAGGACGTTATAGATGCAAGGCAGGTGTTCAAACACTGAGCTACATGCTCCGTCAAAAATCTCTGTTCTTTAAATGAAAATGTTGCTTGATTATGCTTCAGATATAATTTGTTCTGAGAGCTTCCTAAAATTTCAAGCTTTCTTTTTTTTAAAGATTTTATTTCTCTCTCCCTCCCCCCCCATTTGTCTGTTCTCTGTGTCCATTTGCTGCATGTTCTGTGTCCGCTTCTGTTGTTGTCAGCGGCATGAGAATCTGTCTCTTTTTATTGTGTCATCTTGTTGTGTCAGCTCTCCGTGCATGTGGCGCCATTCCTGGGCAGGTTGCACTTTCTTTTGTGCTAGGTGGCTCTCCTTATGGGGCGCACTCCTTGTGTGTGGGGCTCCCCTATGTGGAAGGCAGTCCTACATGGCAGGGCACTCCTTGTGCACATCAGCACTGCACGTGGGCCAGCTGCACATGGGTCAAGGAGGCCCGGGGTTTGAACCATGGACCTCCCATGTGGTAGACAGACACCCTATCCACTGGGCCAAGTCCGCTTCCCCCAAGCTCTCTATATTATTTTTAAAAACAGGTAAAAACACATCCTAGTCACAGTAAAACCAATAATGAAAGAATATAATTCCTTCCAGGAACCCATATCACTTGAACATCATTAGAACATCAACTAATTCTGATTTCAATTCACTGATACTAGATGGTTTTTCCCCTGTATGGGAGAAAAGTTTACACATTACAGAACTCTGAAAGTATTTACTAAATAAGTCATGCCTTGATTTGATTTTTCTTAATTAGCATCCATCTTAAACAGGGTGTATTTTTTTTATTATATATTGTAAGCAGGGTGTCATCTGCATAGAAAGATAATCTCTCATCAAATGGTATTTTTTACTTTTTTTTTTACAGAAGTTTTGGGTTTACAGAAAAACCATGCACAAAATAGAGTTCCCATATGCCACCCTATTAGTGTGGTATTTGTTGCAATTCATGAAAGAACATTTTTATAATTGTGCTATTAACTATAATCTACTGCTTGTAATAGTATTCACAGTTTATGTTGTACAGTTCTATTTTTAAAATTTTATTCTAGTAACATATATACAATGGAAAACTCATTTTGACTAAAGTCACATGTACTCCAGTGCAGTTAAGTGCATTCATAATATTGTGCCACCATTATCAACATCCATTACCAAAAATTTACAATTAACCCTAATAGAAAGACTGTACAATTTAAGCATTAACTCTCCATTCCCTACCCCATCCCAGCCCCTAGTAACCTATATTCTAGATACTGATTCTATGACTTTGCTCTATACTAACTATATCATATCAGCAATATCAATATTTGTCATTTTCTGACTTTCATTGGACATGATGTCTTCAAGTTTCATTCATGTTATCACATGTATCAGAGCTTCATTCCATTTTATGAATGTATAATATTCCATTGTGTGTATATACCACATTTTATTTATCCATTCAGCAGTTAATGGAGACGGGTTGCTTTTACCTTTTGGCAATTGTGAATAATGATGTGCAATATCTGTTCAAAGCTGTGCTTTCAAATCTTTTTGATATATGCGTAGAAGTATGATTGCTGGGTCATATGGTAATTTTATAACTTACTTTGTGAGGAACTGCCAAACTGTCCTCCACAGCATCTGTACCATTTTGCATTCCAACCAACAATAAATGAGTGTTCCTATTTTCCACATCTCTACATCACTTTCAATATTCCATTTTTTTTAATAGCAGCCATTCTAATTGGTGATAATACTATTTCACTGTGGTTTTTATTTCCATTTCCTTAACAGCTAATGATGATTAGCACCTTTTCATGTGCTCCTTGTCCATTTGTATATTCTCTTTGAAGAAATGTCTAGTCAAGTCTTTTGCCCATTTTTTTGTTTTTTTGTTTTTTATTTATTTATTTATTTATTTATTTATTTTTAAATTATATTATGAAAAATATGAGGTCCCATTCAACCCCACCGCCCCCGCCCCCCACTCCCCCCACAGCAACACTCTCTCCCATCATCATGACACATCCATTGCACCTGGTAAGTTCATCTCTGAGCATCACTGCACCCCATAGTCAATGGTCCACATCATAGCCCAGACTCTCTCACATTTCATCCAGTGGGCCCTGGGGGGATCTATAATGTCCCGTAATTGTCCGTGAAGCACTATCCAGGACAACTCCACGTCCCGAAAACGCCTCCACATCTCATCTCTTCCTCCCGTTCCCCACACCCAGCAGCCACCATGGCTACCATTCCCACACCCATTCCACATTTTCTCTGTGGACATTGGATTGGTTGTGTCCATTGCACATCTATGTCAAGTGAGGGCTTAGATTCCACATGGGTACTGGATGCACTCCTCCCGCTTCCAGTTGTAGACACTCTAGGCTCCATGTTGTGGTGGTTGACCTTCTTCAACTCCATGTTAGCTGAGTGGAGTAAGTCCAATAAATCAAAGTGTAGGAGCTGAAGTCTGTTGAGGCTCTGGGCCTGGGTGTCATATTATCAGTCCAGAGATTCAAATCCCTTACATATATCTTAAACCCAGCACCAACTACAATTCCAATAAAGTAGCATGCAAGTCTTGTGAAAAGAGATCCCCTCTGAGTCCAATTCCATAACGCAGAAACACCAGCTCCAAAGAAGGGCTGTCATGGCAGTGAACCCCTTCTGCCATGACCATAGAACCCGTGGGTCTCTTTATCCCTCAAAAGAACCAATACCTGGGGTTGTATCTACCTTATCTGTCTCTTAGACTCTGTTCAGTTGTACATAGGGGTATTCCTTCTGACAACCTCCAGACTCTTTTTTAGAGACTCACAGCCTTATAATCTCATTTCTCCTTTCCATTTCCCCCTTACATTAGGTCAAACAGCTTCCTGAAGTCATGTTATTATATGTAGACAGGTATATTCTGCTGTTCCGCATTGAATCTTTAATTCAAGGTCATTTTCTAGTTGCTTCTTCAGCTGGTATGTGGTAGTGATCCCTCGGTGCCAGGGAGGCTCATCCCCGGGTGTCGTGTCCCACGCTGGGGGGAATGCATCGCATCTACATGCTGAGTTTGGCTGTGAGAGTGGCCACATTTGAGTAACATGAAGGCTGTCAGGAGGAAACCCCCAGGCACAATGCTACTCTAGGCCTTGTTCTTATTGCAGGTGTATAGACTCAAAAGTGTAACCATTAGTATCACGAGCCCACTGTTGGGCCCTCCTTCCTTCCTGGTTCTTGCCGTTGCACCTGGAGGATTGCCGCTGCTCTCCCAGGGCCCACAACAGTGACCCCCCGTTTTGCCCATTTTCTTAAACGAGCTTTTTTCATTCTTGAGTTGAAAGACATCCTTACATATTTGGGATATTAAACCCTTAATGTGTATTTGTCTCCAAATATTTCTTCTCATTGAATAGGCTGTCTTTTCACTTTTGTGATAAAGCCCTTCCATGCACAGAAGTTTTTAATTTCGATGAAGTCACATTTAGCTTGATATTCTTTTCTTGCTTGTACTTTGGGTATAGTTTAAGAAATAATTACTTAAGAGAAGATATTAATACTAAAGATGCTTCTTATGTTTTCTTTTAGGAGTTTTGCATTTCTTTTATTTTGTTTTTTCATCCACTGTGACTTAATTTTTGTATATTGTATGTGCTAGGATTCCCCATTCATTTCTTTACATATGGATATCCCAGTACCATTTGATGAAGAGACTATTTTTTCACAACTGAGGGGACTTGGCAACCTTGTCAAAGATAGTTTGCAATAGACTTGCTAAAATTTGAAAGCAACCCACATGTCCATCAACAGGTGAATGGATAAGTAAATTGTGGCATACACATAAAATGGAAAATTACTCAGCCCTAAGAAGGAATGTACTATTAATACATGGGACAACAAGGATGAATCTTGAAGACATTATGCTGAGTGAAGCCAATCACTGAAAGATAACTTATTACATGACTTCACTGATATGACTTAAGCAAATTGAGTAGACTCACAGAGCTCGAGGAGTCTGGAAGGTAGGTTATCAGGAGACAGAATGCGAGTAGAATGTGGTGAGCTGATGCTCAATACTGGCAAAATCTAAGATAAGGTGGAAGGGGGTGGTTGGGCAGTGGATGGGGCTGATGTTGGTGCAGGGATTTGAGGGGGGTTGACAGTGCTGGAATGTGAGGGGATTAGGGTGAGGGGGAGCAGGGTGGTGGGGTTGGGTTGGGCTATGCATGAAACTGGGGGAGAGGTGGAGGAAGGAAAAGGTGAACTTGGGATTTGTAGGTCTGTGGTTAAAATTGCAGTGGTGGGAATGTTCCATTAGCAAATATGATGGGATGGTTACTGGTGCAAGGTATTGGGGGTTGGGGAATGTGGGGTCAGTTGCACCTGGGACATGCTTCTATGTAATATGAAAATGTTCATCTAGTCACAGTGTGTCATATCAGTGGGTCTCGCAATAAACAAGAAAATATTAAACTCCTCCTGGGGAGTCCAGCTATGTTATAAATTAGAGAGGAAAGAATCTCTTGAAACTAAATTACAGGCAGTGCCTAATAAAAGAAAGCAGACCAATATTTCAAACCCGCAATATTAATGCATGTAATTATGAATCTTATTCTTCAAAAATTCAAACTTAGTGGTTACCATAGTGGTCCCATAGGGAAGGGGAGGAAATAATAAAATATATAGGCATAGGGCATTTTTAAGGCATTGGAATTGTTCTGAATGGTCTTAAAATGATGGATAGACCATTATAAATTTTATGAAAACCTATAAAACTATATGGTGCATAATATAATCCATATTGTAAGTCACTGACTATGGTTAGTAGCAATGCTTCAATATCTGTTAATCAATTGCAACAAAGGTACCATACGCATGTAGGATGTTATCAGTAGGGGAAAATGTGAGGAGGGAGTAGGATATAGGGGAATCCCCTGTATATCCTATGTGACTTTTCTGTCAACTAAAGCTTCTTTGAAAATAAAGAAAAAAAATGAGACACTGGGGAAACTGTCACTGTACAAGAAAAGATAACATATGGTGATTAAAGACACTATAAAATTTCATTCATCAGTTTTTAATTTTTATTCATTTATTTTTTGGCTTTGTTTTTTGTGGAGGTTTTGGATTGCAGAAAGGTTGAAGCAGGGGAAGATCACAGGTGTGGGGTGCTGGGGATTGGGTATGTAGGGAGGAGTTCACCTGTGGCATGCGCTTATGGAATATGAATATGTTCAAGTAGTTATGGGATGTTGTCTTGGTGGGTGATGATCCACACAATAATGGAAAGAATATTGAATCTCTACTCTGGGAAGTCCTGCTACATGCTTTAATAAAGTGGCAAGAACACCAAGAGTACGTGGGTAGAGCCTAGAGAAGGAGGGTAGACCAATATGCCATGCTCTTGACAATGATGGTTTTACTTAGGAAACTTGTTCTTGTGAAACTGAACAGGATAGTATTATACATTGCCTAAGAGTTACTCTTGAAAGTTTCCTTGTTCAAGTGTGGACCCTCACTAAGCCAATCTCAGAAAACAAGCCTTCCCCACCCCTGGTGTGAGACATGACTCCTGGGGGTGAGCTTCCCTGGCACCAAGGGATTATTACCAAGCATCCCAATTTATCAGAGTTAGATTCATTTATAATTTCCCTATACATAGCTCTTCTGGCCCTTTTATTTGAACCTACAATTAGCAGTATACTTGTTAAATATATGTACTAGAGACTTAAATTTTCAGTCTGCTCATATGCCTGTTGAACCCTGAATCTCACCAGTGTTGCAACACCTACTCTCCAGTTCATCAGACTCACCCAGAACAACAAAATGTCAATGATGGACAATGCCCATCCCCCCAAAAACAGAATATCTACAACTGCAAGCATGATAGTCCATCCATCTGCCCCAAGGGATCTAAGGCCCTCTGAATCAGAACACAGTGGGTCTCACAATTCTAAAATCCTCAAGACTAATGAATGAACAAACATAAGGGGGGGAATGCAACTGTAGACTAAAGTAGACTATTATTTTAGCAATGGAAGATTTTGTAACACTGATATAAAGGCAGTGGCCACAAGAGGTTATGAGGTGTGGCGGTTCAGGCTGCCTCTCTGAGGCCCTAACAGCTCAGCTGAGATAGCGAATCCTGGCTGTCAGAAAAGCCTAGAGCATACTGGTGCAATCATGGGAAGCCTTATAAGTCACACAGTGTCCAGGAAAATTTGTTGGGTACAGAAGGGGATGAAAGCAAATGTAATGTTTGGAACATAGCCTGCTGCAAACACACAATGAGACATCTAATCATGAGCTGTACCAGGTTAGAGATGCTTATGATTAACTAGGAAAACAAATCCCTACATCATGGTCGCTTGTTACTTCTATATGATAACTAGGAATCTAAGAAGCATATATACTGGATAAGAACTAAAAGAAGAGGCTTCTTCTTCAAGCTTATAACTATCGTGTACGCATGTGCTTTCTTCATGCATCTGAGTCTTGCTGGACAAGACTCCTCCCACTTCTGAACCCCAACAATGAGGGGAGAGAGAGGGAAGAATAGGTACAACACAGGCATTTTTGGGACACTGGAATTGCTGTGGATGACTTTGTAATAGTGCATAAAGGCCAGTATACATTTTGTCAAAACCTATAAAAATGTGTGGTGCAAAGTGTAAACTATAATGTAAACTATTGACTATGGTTAGTAGCAATGCTTCAATATGTGTTTTTCAATTGTAACAAATGTACCACACTAATGAAAGATGTTAATGGGGAAAAGTGGGAGGAGAGATGTGGGGTGTATGGGAATTTCCCTGTTTCCAAAGTACCATTTGCGGAATCTAAAGCTTCTTTAAAAATAAAATTTTAAAAATTTGCAATAAATGAGGTCTATTTCTTAACTTTCAATTGGATTAATTCATCTATATATATGCTGTTTTTACTATTGCAACATTGTACTGAGATTGCTTTTTAAAGAAGATTTGTTTATTTCTCCTTCCTCCCTCCATTGTCTGCTCTCTCTGTCCATTTGCTGTGTGTTTTGCATCAGCTTATATTCTCATTAGGCAGCTCTGGGGACTGATCCTGGGACCTTCCAGAGTGGGAGAGAGGTGATCATTCTCTGGCGCCATATCAGCTTCCTGGTTTTGCTAAGTCTCCTATTGTCTCTCCTCTGTCTCTTTTTGTTGCATCATCTTCCTGCATCAGTTCTCTGTGTTGGCCAGCACTACTGCATGAGGCAGCAGTCTTGCATGGGGCGGCACTCCATGTGGGCCAGCATTCCTTGTGGGCCAGTTCACCATGTGGGCCAGCTTGCCTTCACCAGGAGGCCTGGGTATCAAACACTGGACCCCCTATATGGCAGAAGGGAGCCCAATTGCTTGAGCCACATTCACTTCACTGTACTAAGTTTTAATGTCAGGAAGTGTGAGTCCTATAACTTCATTCTTTTTCAAGATGGTTTTTGCTATTCAGGAATTCTTACCCAAATAAATTTAATGATTGGCTTTTCCATTTCTGCAAAGAATGTTGTTGAAATTTTGATGATGCAATTATGTTGATGCTGTAAATCATTCTGGGTAGAGTTGACATCTTAACAATATTAGCCTTACAATCCATGAGTATGGAATATCCTTCCATTTATTTTGATCTTCTTTGATTTTTTTATCAATGTATTTGATTGCTAGGCATAAATGCAAGAGCAATGAAAACGGCCCATTCAAAAGCTGAACAACACTATAGCAGCATTACCCATAATATCTGAAAATTGGAAATAACTCAATTATCCATCAACAGATGAATGGACTAAAAACTGTGGTATAAAAAGCATTCAAAGCAGGGACTTGAAAAGATATATGCACAGTAATGTTCACAGTAGCATTATTCACAATTCCCAAAAGATGGAACACTGAATGTAGTACACACAAAATGTGGTGTATAACTCTAACTATCTATATACACACACACAACTGAATATTATTCATCATTAAACACATTTTAAAAATGGGCAAAAGACAGACTTTTCTCCAAAGAGAAAATACAAATGATCAAAAGGCACATGAGGGAAACAGACTTGGCCCAGTGGTTAGGGCATCCGTCTACCACATGGGAGGTCCGTGTTTCAAACCCCGGGCCTCCTTGACCCATGTGGAGCTGGCCCATGCACAGTGCTGATGTGTGCAAGGAGTGCCCTGCCACGCAGGGGTGTCTCCCGTGTAGGGGAGCCCCACTCGCAAAGAGTGCACCCCGTAAGGAGAGCTGCCCAGTGCGAAAGAAAGTGCAGCCTGCCTAAGAATGGCGCCACCCACACGGAGAGCTGACACAACAGGATGACTCAACAAAAAAGAGACACAGATTCCCATGCCGCTGACAACAACAGAAGCGGACAAAGAAACAAGATGCAGCAAATAGACACAGAGAACAGACAACTGGGGTGGGTGGGGCAGGGGAGAGAAATAAATAAATAAATAAATCTTTAAAAAAAAAAGGCACATGAAAAATATCCACCATAACTAGCTATTTGAAATGCCAATTTAAATGACAATGAGATATCATCTCACACTGCATAGAATTACCATTACTAAAAAACAAAAAACAAAAACAGTAAGTGCTGGAAAAGATGTGGAGAAATAGGAACATTCCTTCACTGTTTGTGGGAATATAAAATGGTACAGTCTATGTAAAAGATAGTTTGGCAGTTATTCAGGAGGCTAAATATAGAACTGCTATATAATTCAGCAATTCCTCTACTAGGAATATATCCAGAAGAACTGAAAACTGTGATACAAATAAACATCTGCACACCAACATACATAGTGGTGTTATTCACAATTGCCAAAAGA
Organism: Dasypus novemcinctus; assembly: GCF_030445035.2. Lineage (NCBI taxonomy): Eukaryota > Metazoa > Chordata > Mammalia > Cingulata > Dasypodidae > Dasypus > Dasypus novemcinctus. The sequence continues at coordinate 7,643,060 of NC_080686.1, read as the reverse complement.
TGGAAAGAACTCAAGTGTCCATCAACTGATGAATATAAACAAAATGTTGTATATACATATGATGGAATACTATGCTGCAGTAAGAAGAAATGAAGTTGGGACACATATAACATGGATGAACCTTGAAGACATTATGTTAGGTGAAATAAGCCAACACAAAGGGACAAATATTGTTTGGTTTCACTAATATGAACTAAATACGAAGAACAAATGCATGGAATTAAAACCTAGAATAAAAGTTATTAGGAGATAAGAGGAGGGCTGATAAGAGGTACTGATGCTTATTAATTCATGTAGAGGTTTTAATTAACTTGATTGTAAAAGTGTGGAAATGGATAGAGTGTACGATAACAAATCATAGTGAGTAGAACTAATGCAGCTGCTTTATAAATGGGATTGTGGCTAAAAAGGATAGCCTAGGATGTAAATGTCAATTGAAAGAAAACCACAAAATAATCTAGGAACTGAATAACACAGTGAACACAGAGGTGATGAGAATTGTGGTTAATAGTACCAATACAAGAATGTCCTTTTATAAACTAGAACAAATATACATCACTTTTGCAAGGTGGTAAGAATATGAACATGGAAAAAGTACAATTAAGGTAACATATGGACTATAATTAACAGGAATACTGTAATATTCCTGCGTCAATGCCAAAGATGTACTGTATTAACATTAGGAAGGTATAGAAAAAATATACCAAATGTACACTATGGACCACAGTTAGTGGTAATAGTCTGATGATATTACCTTATAATCTGTAACAAATATTTGACAACAATATAGTTTGTTGGTGGAGCAGTGGTGCATGGCAATTCCACACATATTCATGATTGTTTTATAACTTCACAACCTCTCTAATAAAAATATATTTTAAAAAATCTATGTGAGTATATGTTTGGTAATTATATTTTAGATAAAACCTCAAAGCTTGACAATAGAACAAACTCAAAATTTTGGATGGATCAATATACAAACTTTCAACTCTTGGAAAGGCAATGATAACACAATAAGAAGAAAAACCACAGATTGATGAACATATTTTCAAATCCTACATCTAATAAAAGATATGTATACAAAATAAAGCATTCAAAAAATCCACCTAGGCATATAAATGCATAACTTGAATAAAAATCTTAAAATCAGCTAGAAAATAAGTATATAAGCAATAAAATGGTAATAAATGAAGTGCTGGCTACCACCAACAGAACAGAGAAGGCAATGGCAACAGAACCAACAACAACAGAACAGAGAAGGCAATGGCATTAGGTCTTTACATTGCTATTATAGTGTAACTGTCAAAGTCGAATGCTATACTGAAAAGAATTTCTTTAAGATGAGGTGAGGAAATGGATGTAACTCAAGCAGATGAGTGCTTCCTTCCCACATGGGAGGCCCTGGATTTGATTCCTGTTGCCTCCTAAAAACAAAAACAAAAAACAAGCAAAACAACAGGGGAGCCTATGTGGTTTAGTGGCGGAGTGCTGATTTCCCACATACAAGGTCCTGGGTTCAATCCCTGGTCCCCAGGGACCTCAAAAAAAAAAAAAAAAAAAAAAAAAAAAAGATAAGGTGAAATAAATACTTTTCCATACAGGTTAACACTGAAAACTTTACTACCATCAACTGATTTTAAAAGAAATGTTGAAGAAGATGTGGCTCAACCAGATGGGTGCCCATTTATCACATGTATTGGTTTCAGGTTCCAGTGCCTCCTAAAGAAAATAAATAGATGTCTGCACCCACTGCAGTGAGCTGGACGCCACACCCCACTGCAACAAGGGGAAGCCATACCCCATTGCAATGAGCTGGATACCACACTGCAGCAATGAGCTAGGCATCACACCCCACTGCAACAAGCTAGATGCCACGCCCTACCACTATGTGCTGGGTGCCACACACTGCTGCAATAAGCTGGATGCTGCACCTACTGCAGCAAGCAGATGCCTAGGTGAGGGATTCCACAAGCCAGCCCATGGGGAGCAGATGTGGCTTAGACCACTGGGCATTCACCTCCCATGTGGGAAGTCCTGGGTTTGGTTCCTGGTGCCTCCTGAAGAAGGCAAGTAAACAATGAGCAGACAGACAAGAGAACCATCTGGGGGAGGTGGTGATAAATTAAAAAATTAAGTACAATAAATAAATCTTTAAAAAAAAAGGTGAAAGCATATTCTTCAAGGAGAAAGAAAATCATTGCAGATGGAAGATTCAAGATTCAGGGTGGATTAAGAGAAATATTTATTAAAGTCATATCTAAATGAACTTTGCATGGATAAAGTAAGAATAATGATATCTGTGGGCAAGAATATTAGTAAAACAGTAAAGTACACTATAAAATAATACATATCATGTTGAGTAAATGGAAATAAAGTGTTTTAAAATGTATTATTTCAGAGATTGAGAAAGAATAATTCAGATTTGATAAGGCAAGCAAAACTGTAATTACTCAGGTAAACTCTAAAAGAATATCAAAATAATGCAGCTCATCCAAAAAAAAAGAGAAAAAATGAACAAAAACCATCAGTCCAAAAGAAAGCATTCAGGAGAAAAAGGAACATAGAACAGAGAGCACAAGTAGCAAATGAAAATAAGTCAGATTTGAATACAGTGATTATATAAAATTATATTAATTATATTTAACAATATTTGAATATAAATGTTCTTCTTAAGCAATCAAAATTTTAAGTGGATTTAAAAAGAAATAGATCTATATAAATATATAGATCTGAGATAATCTAAGAAAAAGCAAAGCTGACATTAAAAGGTAGAAAAAATATACCATGTAAGCACTTTTGAAATAGGCTGTTCAAGAGGCTATAACTGCCCATCAGGTTAAGGAAAGACAAATAATTACATCATTCCACTGCTTGTCAGGATGTGGATGAGATAGTCCTACCTTGGAAGGCACTGGAGGCTTTAATGGAATGAGGAATTACCCAAGGGAAGACTCCTGTATCCTTTCTTTTTTTTTTTTTTTTAAAGATTTATTTATTTATTTAATTCCCCCCCCCTCCCCTGGTTGTCTGTTCTTGGTGTCTATTTGCTACATCTTGTTTCTTTGTCCGCTTCTGTTGTCATCAGAGGCATGGGAAGTGTGGGCGGCGCCATTCCTGGGCAGGCTGCTCTTTCTTTTCAAGCTGGGCTGCTTTCCTCACTGGCGCACTCCTTGCGCATGGGGCTCCCCCACGCGGGGGACACCCTTGCATGGCCCGGCACTCCTTGCACACATCAGCACTGTGCATGGCCAGCTCCACACGGGTCAAGGTGGCTCAGGGTTTGAACCGCGGACCTCCCATATGGAGGTCCTCCCATATGGCCCTAACCACTGGGCCAAAGTCCGTTTCCCTGTATCCTTTCTATTAAATTCAGGGACAGTAGTGAGTGAATTGGTAGAAAAGAGACACCACAAATGTCCTGCTTGGGGGTGGAATCAAAGCATGGCATAAGCCTTTTATGACTGAAGTGGGCAGAAGGATTACCAGAAGGGTCACAAAGGGAAAACAAAGAATTATCAATACAGTGAAAAGAAGGGGCAGTGCCAGCAAATGCCAGGACAGTGTAGCTTTGATAGGCCAAGAAGGGGGTGTAGCAGTCTGATATTATTTATGAATTCCAAAAAGAAAGACTAAGTTTGTAAACTGGTCTTTCCTCTGGGCACGATAACCCTTTGTATCAGATTCAGTTGAGATGTCTGATAAAATTATGTTAAGATTAGGGTTTTGATTTAGCTACATCATTAGAATGAAACTTAGCATTGAGTCCTAGTCCCCTTAGTGGGCTGATAAAACAGACTCTCACACAGAAGTAGAGAGACAAAGCAGATACATGGAGGAAGAGAGAAGGCTCCACAGACACAGAAGAGGATCCTGCAGCCCCGGGATAAGAGTTGAGCCATTTGTCTGATAGTTTACACTTGACTTTGTGAAGAGACCGTAGCAGCTGAACCTGGAAAGAAACAAGCCCCAGTAAGAGAGACGAGATCTATGTCAGCTTGTCTGACATTAAGACTCCTGGATTCATGGAGTCTTAAGGGGGAAAAGGCTGAACCCTCATAGACATTGCCCGCCCTCTTGCATCAACACATGGAAACAGACCTTGGGTGAGAATGTACTTCTTATGGTACCTAGACTTGGATTCTTAGGGCATGTAACTGTAAGCTTCTACCCCAAATAAATACCCTTTATAAAACCCAACAGATTTCTGGTGCTTTGCATCAGTATGCCTTTGGCTTAACTAATACAGGGGGATACACAAAGTTGAGGTCCATCTGAGATCTGTAATTACCCTAGCCCTACACTTTTTTTGTGTGTTTTTTTTTTTTCCTTTCCTTGAGCTTGGAGGAGCATACCAGCTGGCTTGAGGAGAGTCTGGGAAGAAAGGAGAAGTAAATCTGCTGAGAAAGCCCAATTTATCTAAACGTCCTGGGATAGGAAACTTGGTGTGGGAGAAGATGGAGTCAAAAAATCAATTAGACATCCCCTAGCACACCTAAAGGGGAGGGACTGTAGGAGGTGCTATCCAAGCTTCCAATAGCATATTTGGGGTTTCTGGTGAGGGGAAGGTGCTCTCATGCTGGAAATAAAGAGTCATTGTCTTCTGTGTTGAGTTGGTTCAACAAGGACCCACTTACCATTGACCATGAGGTGCAGCGATGCCCAGAGATGTACTCACCAAATGCAATGGACGTGTCATGATGATGGGGAGAGTGTTGCTGTGGGGGAAGTGGTGGGGTGGGGGCAGTGGGGGTGAATGGGGACCTCATATTTTTTGAGTGTAATATTTTTAAAAAATGAATAAAAAAAACCCAAGGACCCACTTGAATCTCATAGTGGACCCCTCATGCAGCTTTCCTGCTGCCCTGGAAGAGAGAGAAGTGAGGAAGGGAGAAAGGGGGGATGTTAGACCCCTAAGCATTTTATTTAACTGCAAAGAGGACTCCTAGCTTGAAACTTTTTTTTTTTTTTTTGTCGTGGTCACTATAGTTGCATTGTCTCCTGGTTTTTTCCTCCTGTTTTATCTCCTAAGGCCTTTTTTCTTTCCTTTAGTTTTTTTTTCTCTTTCTTTTCATTGCTTGCTTCCTCCCTTTTTTGTCCCCCTCTCTTTCTCTTTTTCTTATTTTTTATTTTATTTTCTTTATATAATAGGTGCTGCAGGGAGAACTTCACATTTGCTGTGTTTCCTCATCCTCCATTTCCTCTTTTCTGTGTGTATTGATTTTGGCCACCTATACTATCGCCTTTCCTCTATATCTTTCTATCCTCTGTCATCTACTGTTTCTCTTACATTCCACCTCCCTTTGTTTGGCTCCCAAATTGTCTGAATTTTTATTTCTAATACTTTGTTCTATTTTCTTTTATTCACTCTTTATATTATTCTTTCTTTTCTCTTTCCCTCTCTCATGAAAACACTGGCCTTTTAATTCATACTATATTCCTCCCCATGTTCAGTTGACTGTCTCATTATAGGTACTCTACTTACTGCTATAACTCTACACAATTTACATGAGTCTAATATCCATTCTCCTAAATCTCACATTGTTGCTCTGTTAACATTTACTATCAATACTACTTTATACATTTTCTTTTCTTACTCATTTTGCTTTCCCTGGCCCTAATATTTTCCTTCAAAGTGAATTTAGCCTGCAGCAAGAAAATAGAATAAGAAGAACAAAGTGAAAAGAGAGGTCATAACACTTATGCACAAACAACTAAATAAACTCCAAGACTAGACAAAGAAGCTGAGGAACTGATTAAACCCGTTAAGATAAAATAATGATCAGACAGCAACAAAAAACTACAAACCAAACCAATAATCAGGAAAACATGGCCAAATCCAATGAACAAACTGAAAACCAGAAAGAGGAGCAGAACATTGGATAAATAATTAAAGCTCTCAAAACATATATTAGTGACCAATTTAATGAAGTATAGGAAGAGATTAACAATATGAAGAAAACACTTGGAGAGAATACAGAAGAAATTGCAGTCATACACAAAAAATTAATGGATATAATGGTGATGAACAAAACGATTCAAGAAATCAAAAATACACTCTCAGCAAATGACAGCAGATTAGAAGAGGCAGAGTAGAGAATTAGTGATGTGGAAGACAGTACATCTGAAATCAAACAGATAGTAAAAATGATCAATAAAAAGATAGAAAAATCCAGCTGGGGCTTAGGGACCTGAATGACAATGCAAAACACAAAAACATACACAGTATAGGCATCTCAGAAGGAGAGAAGAGAAAGGGGACAGAAGGGGTGCTAGAGGAAATAATGGCTGAAAACTTCCCAAATCCACTGAGGGAGATGGATGTACATGTCCAGGAAGGCCAGTGCACCCCAAACACCATAAATCCCACCAGGCCCACCCCAAGACATATACTTGTCAAATTATCCAATGCTCAAGACAAAGAGAAAATTCTAAAAACAGCAAGAGAAAAGAGAACCATCACATACAAAGGAGGCTCCATAAGATTAAATGCTGATTTCTCATCTGAAACCATGGAGGAAAGAAGGCAGTGGTATGACATAGTCAAGGTACTAAAAGAAAAACATTTCCAACTGAGAATACTCTATGCAACAAAGTTAGCATTCAAAATGATGGAGAGTTCAAAATAGTCACCGATAAACAGAAACTAAAAGAGTATGCCAACAAGAACCCTGGCATTCAAGAAATACTAAAGGGAGTTCTGCAGGAAGAAAGAAAAAAAAGGAGAGGCGGAGTTGGAGGAGAGGGTAAGAGCAACAAAAAAGACAAAAAGAGAAGGGAAAAGAAAAAGAAAAAGAAAATATGACAAACACAAGTCCAAACAAAATACGGTTAACATCAATAATTCCTTGAAAGTAATAACACTGAATGTCTATGGATTAAACTCACCTGTCAAAAGATTCAAACTGGAAGATTGGATAAGGAAATATGACCCATCTATATGCTGTCTACAAGTAACACATCTTAGACCCAGGGATTCAAGGAGGTTGAAAGTGAATGGCTGGAAAACAATCTTACAAGCAAATGATAACCAAAAAAGGGCAGGAGTAGCTATATTAATATCAGACAAAATAGACTTTAGATGCAAAACAATTGTAAGAGACAAAGATAGACACTGCATATTAGTGAAAGGGATAATCTTTAAAGAGGAAAGAACAATCATAAATATTTATGCTCCTAACAAGGGCAACTCCAAATACGTGAAGCAAACACTGGAAAAACTAAGTGAAAGAATAGATGCCTCTAATTATAGTGGGAGACTTTAATACACCACTTTGAACTTTGGATAGAACATCTCAAAAGAGAATCAATAAAGAAACAAAAACTTTGAACAGTATATTAGAGGATTTGGACCTAAAAGACATATATAGATCATTACACCAGAATACAGCAGGACATATATTTTTCTCAAGTGCATATGGATCATTCTCCAGGATAGACCATATGCTAGGCCACAAAGAAAGGCTTGATGAATTCAGAAAGATCAAAATCATACAAAATAATTTCTCTGACCACAGTTGAGTGAAGCTGGAAATCTGCAAGGGGCAGAGGCCCAGATTTCACACAGATATGGAAATTAAACAACACACTCTTAGAAAAACAGTGGGTCAAGGAGGAAATCTCAAAATAAATTAATAACTATCTTTAAACTAATGAAAATGATAATACAACATATCAAAACTGATGGGATGCAGCAAAAGCAGTACGGAGAGGGAAATTTATGCCATAAATTCATACATCAAAAAAGAAAAAAGAGCAAAAATTGAAGAACTAACTGCACATTTGGAGGAATTAGTAAAAAAAAACACAAAGGAACATCACAGGAAGAAAAAAGAAAGAAATAACAAAGATAAGAGCAGAACTAAATGAAATAGAAACAAGAAAGCACTTGAAAAGATAACCAAAACCAAGAGCTGGTTCTTTGAGAAGATCAATAAAATTGACAAACCCTTAGCTAGACTAACAAAGAAAAAAAGAGAGAAGATGCAAATACACAAAATAAGAAATGAGAAAGGAGATATCACCACTGACCCCACAGAAATAAAGACTATCATAAGAGGATACTTTGAAAAACCATATTCCAATAAGAAGGACAATTTAGAGGAAATGGAAAAGTTCCTAGAAACATATAAGCAGCCTATATTGATGAAAGAAGAAATTGATGATCTCAACAAACCAATCACAAGTAAAGAGATAGAATTAGTCATTAAAAACCTCCAAAGTAAGAAGAGCCCTGGGCCAGAAGGCTTCACAGGTGAATTCTACAAAACATTCTGGAAAGAACTAATGCCAATCTTGCTGAAACTCTTCCAAAAAATTGAAACAGAAGGAACATTGCCTAACTCATTCTATGATGCTAACATTACCCTAGTACCAAAGCCAAACAAAGACACCACAAGAAAGGAAAATTACAGACCAATTTCTCTAATGAACCTAGACACAAAAATCCTCAACAAAATACTTGCTAACCATATTCAACAACACATTAAATGAATTATACACCATGACCAAGTGGGATTCATTCTGGGTATGCAAGGATGGTTCAACATAAGAAAATCAATCAATGTAAAACACCATATAAACAGATTGAAGGAAAAACATCATGATTATATCTATAGGTGCAGAAAAAGCATTTGACAAAATACAGCACTGTTTCTTGATAAAAACACTGCAAAAGATTGGAATACAAGGAAATTTTCTGAACATGTTAAAGAGTATATATGAAAAACCCACAGCCAACATTGTTTACAATGGTGAAATCCTAAAATCTTTTCCTCTAAGATCAGGAACAAGACAATGAAGCCCACTATCACCTCTTCTATTTAACATTGTCTTAGAAGTACTTGCTTGAGCACTGAGGCAAGAACCAGATGTAAAAGGCATTCAAATTGGAAAGGAAGAAGTCAAAATTTCATTATTTGCAGATGACATGATCCTATACATAGAAAACCCTGAGAACTCTACAGCAAAGCTCCTAGAACTCATAAATGAGGTTAGTAAAGTCACAGGTTATAAGATCAATGTGCAAAAATCAGTAGCATTTCTGTACACTAATAATGAGCAAGCTCAGGAGAAAATCATGAAACAAATACAATTTACAATAGTAAGTAAAAAATCAAATACCTAGGAATAAATTTAACTAAAGATGTAAAAAACTTAAACACAGAGAACTACACAACACTGTTCAAGGAAATCAAAGATCTAAATAAATGGAAGAAAATTCCCTGTTCATGGATAGGAAGATTAAATATTATTAAGATGTCTATCCTACCAAAACTGATCTACAGATTCAACGCAATCGCAATAAAAATCAACACAGCAGTCTTTAAGGAACTAGAAAAACTAGCTATGAAATTAATTTGGAAAGGAAAGAGGCCCCGCATACCCAAAGACATATTGAAAAAGAAAAACGAAATTGGAGGAATCACACTACCTGACTTCAAAATATACTACAAAGCTACAGTAGTGAAAACAGCATGGTACTGGCATAAGGAGAGACACACAGACCAATGGAACCAAACTGAGAGTTCTGATATAAATCCTCATATATATAGTCATATAATATTCAATAAAGCCACCAAACCCTCTCAACTGGGAAAGAATGGCCTCTTCAACAAATGGTGCCTGAAGAACTGGATATCCATAAGTAAAAGAATGAAAGAGGATTGCCAGCTCACACCTTATGCAAAAATCAACTTAAGATGGATCAAAGACCTAAATATAAGAGCCAAGACCATAAAGAGTTTGGAAAGCAGTGGAGGGAAGCATCAACAGGACCTTGAAATAGGAAATGGCTTCATGAATTTCACACCAAAAGCATGAGCAGCAAAACAACAAATAGATAAATGGGACTTCCTCAGAATTAAAGCCTTCTGCACCTCAAAGGAGTTTGTAAAGAAAGTGAAAAGAGAGCCTACAGAATGGGAGAAAATACTTGGTAACCATATATCTGATAGGAGACATAGCCTGCATATATAAAGAACTCCTATATCTTGAAAATACAAAGAAAAACAACCCATTTAAAAAATGGGAAAAAGATTTTAACAGACACTTCTCCAAAGAAGAAATACAAATGGCTAAAAAGCACATGAAAAAATGCTCCAAATCTCTAGCTATTAGGGAAATGCAAATCAAAACTACAATGAGATACCATCTTACTCCCATTAGATTGGTAGCTATGAAAAAAAAGAAGACTTCACGTGCTGGAGAGGATGTGGAGGAATGGGAACACTCATCCACTGCTGGTGGGAATGCAGAAAGATCCAGCCATTCTGGAGGACAGTTTGGTGGTTTCTCAAAAAACTAGCTATAGATTTGCCATATGGTCCAGCAATTCCACTGCTGGGTATATATACCCAGTAGAACTGAAAACAAGGACAGAAACTGATATATGCACACCAATGTTCATAGCAGCATTGTTCACTATTGCCAAAAGTTGGAATCAACCCTAATGTCCATCAACAGAAGAATGGATAAATAAAATGTGGTATATACATACAACGGAATACTACTCAGCTTTAAGAATGAATACACTACAAACACATGTGATAACATGGATGAATCTTGAGAACCTTATATTGAATGAAGCAACCCAGGCATTGAAGGACAAATTCTACATAACCTCAATGATTTGAATTAAGTAAACCAAGCTGCCTCAGAGAGCTAGAGACTGGATGATAGGCTTAAAGAATTTGGGGGGTAGAGGAAGGATGCAAGCTGACACCTACATGGGTGAAATCTATGATAAGCTGGAGGTATTTGTACAAGGAAGGTATAAAATGGGGGCATAGGGATACCTTTGGCTGGGTTTAGGGATGGGAGGATGGGTAATATTGCCCAAGATTGGGGGGAGGGTGGGGGAACATATGAACATAGGAGATTGTCAGATATTGGGTTGAGAATAAAATGTTGAGAAAACTTTTTTAAAAATATAATAAGGAAGGTTATCTGTTTAAGATGCTTAAAGTGGAGAATCTGACACAGGACAGGCTTCTAGGGAGTATGTGAGTGCTCATTTTGTCATAGTGGGTTATATCATTGGATGGAGACCCATATAATTAGAGTGAAGGTATACCCACATCCTGGGGAGGACTAATGTTCTCAAATAGAGGGAATTGTATCTCTGAAGAGAAATAATGGCTCCCAATGCATTAGGGCAGTCGAGCATGTCAAGCCCTCAACATTGTTGCAAGTATCTCTGAACGTGGCCCTTCAAACAATGAAGATTGATTCTAACTGTGGGCCCTGAGGGGATGGGGAAAGAGGTATTGAATAGATGGAATCAATGTAACTGTGGGACAATGGAAGTGTTCCACAAGAGTATGCAAGGATGTATATAGGACATGCTAAATTGCACTGAGAATGTATAGGGGCATATAGACTAAAATGTAAATCATAATGTAAAACATAACTAAAAATTTATAAAATTGTATAGTCTAAAATATAAACCACAATGTAAACCCAAGTTTTATCTTGTTTGAAAGGTATTGTCTCAATATCTGTACATCAGTTTCAGTAAATATAGTATGAATATGTAAAAAGATTATTGCTGTGAAAGGGAAAAGGTTTTATGTTGGATATGTGGGAGTACTGTATATTGTATATATGAATTACTGTGATCTAAAACTCTTGTGAAGATAAGCTTAATAATTAGAAAAAATAAAAGAAAAAGATAGGACGTAGACTCTGAGGAAAAAAGATGGAAGAAGTTGCCTTGCCCATTTGCATACAGGGCAACACTTATTGCAGTGATGGAAGGCAAAACATCAAAACAAAGCTTTTGCATTTTTAAATTTTTTGATACCCCAATTTATTTTACTTTAATTTTTCTAAATTAATATGTATTCTATATCTAATCTTTAAACTCATCACTATATTCCATTTTACTATTAATGGAACCTGGCAATATATTGGGCTTCATTTTTGAAGAAGTTTTGGGTCACAGAGAGGTTCAACAATGGCCAGGGAGGAATACTGGTGTGGGATGTTATTGACAGGGGACACATGGTTGGCAGGGAGCTCTCCAGGGCATATATCCAGGGTACATAAAAATGCTTGGATATTTTCATAGTGGTTACAGTTAAAAACAACAACTGAGGGAGTGCTGAGTTCCTAGCCATGGGAGCTCTATCACATACCCTAATGGAACAGCAACAATCCCCCAAGTGCAATGGCAAAGACCAAAAAATGAGCCCTTGATACTAATGACTATGCTTGTGAGCCTGTGTGTCTGGAATAAGAACAAGGCGTAGAGCTGCAGGGTGCCTAAGAGTTACCGCCCGAGAGCCTCTGTGTTGCTCAAGTGTGGCCAGTCTCAAAGCCAAACTCAGCATGTAAGTGCATTGCCTTTCCCCCAGCATGGGATGAGCTTCCCTGGCACCGAGGGATTACTACCAAGTACCAGCTGATGATGTAACAAGAAAATGACCTTGAATAAAAGGGTCAACTCAGGCCAGCAGAATATCTGAGCCTACAAGAAGTATCAGGAGTTAAAAATTCTTTTTCACCTTGAATGAAAGGGGGAAATGGAAAGGACAAATGAGTTTATATGGCTATGAGTCTCCAAAAAAGAGCTGGAAGGTTATCAGAGGGGTCACCCTTACCCATACTCGGCAGAGTCCCAGAGACAGATAAAGTAGATACAACCCCAGGTATTGGTTCTTCTGAGGGCTACAGAAACCCACACGTTCTATGATCATGGCAGATGGAGTTCAGTGCCATGTCAGTTGGCCCTACTTTGGAGTTTGTGTTTCTGTGTGATGGAGCTGGATTCAGATGTGATCTTTGTCCACAAGCCTCTCCTGTTACTTTTACCGGAGCTGTGGTTGGTGCTGGGGTTTAGTGTATACCCAGGGTACCTGAATCTGTGAACTGTCTATCTGTTAGCCAGGCCCTGAGCCTCAACAGACTAGCAACTCCTACACTCTGGTTTATTGGACTAATCCCATTCAGCTAACATGGAGGTGAAGGTCAACCACCACACCAGAGAGCCGAGTGCCTACGATCGAAAGCAGGAGAATTGCATCCATCATCCATGTGGAATCTAAGCCCCCTGTTGATATAGATGTGGACTGGACACAACCACTCCAGGGTCCACAGAATGGAGGAATAGAGTGTGGATTAGAGTGGACTTACTGATATTCTATTCATGAACTATTGTGATTAGTAATCGAAGAAAATATAGCATTGATTTGAAGAAAGTAGCCATGGTAGCTGCTGAGGGTATGGAGTGGCAAGAAGAGACTTGATGTGGGGGCATTTTCAAGACTGGGAGTTGTCCCAGGTGGTACTGCAGGGACAGTTACTGGGCATTGTATGTCCTCCCATGGCCCACTGGGTGGACTGGGGGAGAGTGTAAACTATAATGTGGACCATTGATCATATGATGCAGCAGTGCTCAGAGATGTATTCACCAAGCACAATGAATATCCCATGATAATGGAGGAAGTTGTTGTTATGGGAGGAGTGGGGTGAGGGGGGTGGGGGGTATATGGGGACCTCATATTTTTTGAATGTAACATTAAAAAAATAAAGACTAAAATAAAATTAAAAATAGTATTTTAAAGAGTATTCATTAACATACAACTTTTCTTCTAAAATGTTTTTATCTCTGTTTTCATCTTTGCCATTATTATATATAATACTAATAGTTAAGAGTAATAATTTTGTGATCTAAATGTTTCAGTTAACATTTAAAGCTGTTTTCTGATTCATTAAAATTTTAGTATTTAGAATTACACAGAAATATAGAATGTGGCCAGCATATTAGATTTTCAACAACAAATTTCTGCTTACATATATGTAAATACTAATCGACTGAATTAATCTCATTTCCACATTACTTCTTAAAAAGTTTCATCAGACATTATGTCTATGACACTTCATAATTCTACACTGTTTTCTTACATAATTTCAATAGTAACTCCTCTTCAAAATTCTTGACTCTTTGCTGAATTGCATGTTAAATGTCCATATAAAGTATTTTATGTTCCACTATGAATTTTCTGATATGAAACACATCTGAAAATTTTCCTAATTTGACTTTAGGAATGTTGCTTCCTCAGTAGAAAAATATTAATGCTAAGGAACGAGCCATCACTTATGACATGTTTTCATTCATTACACTGAAGAATTTCATACTCTGTGAATTTTCACTTGCCCTACAATTAATGTACGAATAAATGATTTTGTGTGATTTTTCATGAAAAATATTTCCTGCATGAACTGGCATTCCTTCAAGCAGCTTTATCCTCTGTTAAAGTCTTGTCTTTCTATAAGTTGGAACAGATGAAGACCCCTCTACTTTCCTTACATTTATATTGAGTTCTCTTATGGTATATATTATCAGACCACCTAGTAAAGTTTCTTCTACACTGGTGACGTTTATATTCATTCTCTCAATTATGAATTGGCTTAAATTGATGAATTAGTCATGATCACTAAAGCCTCTACCAGACTGACTAAAAAGAGTTTTTCACCAATGTATGAGTTTTCTAATGTTTAAAGGTTTAAGTCAAGGGCTGAAATCTCTTCTGTATTCAAAACATGTATTGTATTCTCTCAAAATCTAAAGTCAGAACACTGATTGAAGTCTTTCACATATATGGCATTCATAGGATTTCTCTTCAGTTTGAGTTCACTCCTGTTGTATAAGTTTACAAAATAAACTAAGATTTATTATATTAAGAATAGATGATATCTCTCTAGTGTGAGTTTTCTTATATTGCCTCAGGACAGAACAGGGAGTGAAGGCTTTCCCACATAGATGACACTGATTAGGTTTCTTTCCACTGTGAGTTCTCCCATGTTTGTCTAAGGTTAGAATAACAGTTGAAGTATTTTCCATATGGATGGCATTCATAAAGTTTTTCTTCATTGTGAGTTCTCTCATGTCATCTCAGGACAAAACACTGAGTGAAGACTGTCCCATATAGATATTTATACAGTTTCTCCCCAGTGTGTGTCATCTCATGATATCTAAGACTAGAATAATGGGTGAAGGATTTCCAAAATGAATGACATTCATAGGATTTCTTTACATGTGAGTTCTCTTATGTTGTCTATGGGCAGAATAAGTGGAGGCTTTCCCACATAGAGAATATTCTCAAAGACTCTTTCCAGTGTGAGTTCGCTCATGTTGTCTTAAGCTAGAAGAATGAGTAAAGGATTTCCTACATAGATGACATTCATAGGGTTTCTCTCCAGTGTGAATCCTTGCATGTCCTCTAAGGGTAGAAGAATGACTGAAAGCTTTCTCACATAGAGGGCATTTATATGGTTTCTCCCCAGTGTGAGTTCTCTCATGATATTTGAAGCTAGAATAATGGGTGAAGGATTTCCCACATGAATGGCATTCGTAGGGTTTCTCACCAGAGTGGGTTCTCTCATGACATCTAAGGCTAGAATAATGGGTGAAGGATTTTCCACATGAATGACATTCATAGTGCTTATCACCAGTGTGAGTCCTCTCATGATATCTAAGGCTAGAATAATGGGTGAAGGATTTCCCACATGGATGACATTCATAGGGTTTCTTTCCAGTGTGAGTTATTTCATGTTGTCTAAGGGCAGAACAACAAGTGAAGGCTTTCCCACATAAATGGCATTCATAAGGTTTCTCTCCAGTGTGAGTTCTCTCATGTACTCTCAGGGCAGAAGAATGAGTGAAAGATTTCCTACATAGATGACATTCATAAGGTTTCTCTCCTGTGTGAGTTTTCTTATGTTCTCTCAGGGTAAAACTTCGAATGAAGCCTTTCCCACATAGATGGCATTCATAAGGTTTCTCTCCAGTGTGAATTCTCTCATGTTTTCTCAGGGCAGAAGAATGAGTGAAGGATTTCCTACATTGAAGACATTCATAAGGTTTCTCTCCTGTGTGAATTCTCTCATGTTCTCTCAGGGTAAAACTGCGAAAGAAGGCTTTCCCACAGAAATGACATTCATAGGGTTTCTCTCCAGTGTGAGTCTTCTCATGTCGCCTCAGGTCATAACACTGAGTGTAAGCTTTCCCACATAGGTGGCATTCATATGGTTTCTCTCTGATGTGAGTTGCACTGAACTGTGTATGGCAAGAACTTCGAAAAACTGATTTATCTGTCAGTTGACAATCATGTGGTTTATGTCTATTGGGAATTTCCTTTTGTTGATTAAAAGATGACTGGTCAGTAAGGCCTTTTTCAAAAAGATTCCTGAAATAAGATTTTCTTTCCTTGTGAGTTAACACATGTTGAGTCACTCTGGAACTGTAATTGAAGTCTTCAGGCAATTCACTACATGTAATACCATTCTTTTCAGTATGAGATTTCTGCTTCTAGGAGAAGATGAAAGACCACTGTAAAAGATCTTTCCATAAATATCCATTCATATGTATATAAATATCCATTCATTAAATATACATATGCATATAAATATCCATTCATATACATATTTCAGTGTCAGTCTCCAGTCAAAATCTTTCACATGATAACTACCATGTTATTTATTTTCATGCACAGAGGTCTTCTCTTGTAGCATCCCAACCAAATACATTTTGAAGACCTTATAATGTTTCAAAGATTAGGTACCTATATTTACCAATTATCTTTTTATAAATCCCAGTTATACATTTTTGTTCAAGTTAATTTTTCCCCAAATTCAAAGTATCACAGACTTTTTTCTGCATTAGCACTTAAAGTCAACTTATTGTTATTTAAGTGATTGTACTGAATTTCTAATTTATTCCACTCCTAGGTATGTATGTGGAAGACCATGGTTTACACCCACGAAGCTTACCAGTGACATGATGTCTTTACTGCAGATATGTTGTATGGATAACATTTCAGGTTTTTTAAGACCACTTTTCCTGCCTGAAAAATAAGGAAAAAATATTTCACTGTTAGACGAGCATCAGGGAAATTAAAATGCTGACTGAACATGGCCCTATAATTCTTCCAAATATGACACTTATCTGGGAAACAACATCAAATTAAGGAATACATTATACAACACTGATAATTAGAAAAGATTTTCAATATTGAAAATATGAGAAAAATTTTAAGAAAGATATTATGTTGGGGAGGCAAAGAGAGGGAAAACCATCAAAGAGGAGGACCAGGAAAGGGCTGTTAAGTGAAAGTTTAAATACAATAGTACATGAATTTCCATTTTGCCAAAGCCATAGATACTTGAATACAAAGAGATAAGTAAACAGAATAATGACCATACTCGAGGAAAATTTCCTCTATCAATATCAACATTTTGGAAAATATAACTCACTTAAGGAAATCTTCAGATAATATTTTCAAGGAACTACTCACTCTCTGATCTGGCTCCTCCTTGCTATGAAGCACAGGTTCCTAGAACTCACCTGAATTCTGCTTCTGGAAAAATACAATTCCTTCTCTCCATAGTTCCTCTCCTTGCTCTAACTGGGAACTTACATCTGATTTACAGACCTGATGTCCTGGTTGTGGGAAAAAGAAATGGAATTTTGAGCTTTTTGCAGTTAACAGTGTATTATTATCAAGTCCAGGGATGGTGAATGTTTTGATTTCCTAGGCAGTGTAAGCAAATATGTTAAAATGGGTTGACTTAAATAGAATTTCATTAGGTTATGGTTTTGAGGCTAAGAAAATGTCCAAATGAAGGAATCATCAAGGAAATTATTTCTCTCCAGGACTATGGCATTCTGGGACTAGCTGTTGGCAACCCTTGGTCCTTAGCTTGACACATGGAAAGGCACACGGCAGCATCATATGGTTTATTTTCTACTGGGTTTAGTAAATTTAAACGTCTTACTTTTGATGGCCCTTTTTCTCACTATCACGATTTTATTCTCTTAAAAAGGACATCAACATTAGGATTTAGTCCCATCACGATAGAGGGGAGACACACCTTAACTGAAGTAACCTCATCAAAAGGTCCTTTTTACAACAGGTTTATACCCACAGGAATGGATTAGATTTAAGAACATGTTTTTCTGTGTTACATGCAGTTTCAAACCAGCACATTCCACCCTCTAGTCCCAAAAATAGATATGTTGTTTTTACTGACATAACGCATACATTCCATCACAATATCCTAAAAGCTTTAAGTCATTTCAGAGCAAATGCTTAGTATAATGTCTAATCAAAATTGTTTATGAGTGTGGTCTGAACTGTGGCACAATTTCCCAGTCTGTGAATCAGTGAAATCTAGAGATAAACATCCCTAATCCTATAGGGAAAAAATAACATTAACTTTAGGGTAAACATTTCCATTCCCATAGGGAGAAAACAAAAGGAAAAGAAGGGTCACAAATCCAAAACAACAGCAAAACACTGCCAGGTATATGCCGTTAGATTTCAAGGCCTGAGAATCATCTACGGAATGATGTTTTGTCCTCTGAGAATGAGAAAAGTGGCAGATCTACCCATTCCAAGAACATGTGCAGCCTCCATGCTCTCTCCAAACACTGGGTTGAAGGTTTCACACAATGAGAACACTTGGCTGGTGGCAAGATTCTGCACTACCTGGGGAATAAAGCTCAACACTCTTAGAAGAGTTGGATGGCAGCCAGACTCTCCACAATCCTAGAGGCACAGGTTCCAGCCTCTCAGAACACTGGGAGTCTTCCTGAAAAGTGGGGTAGAAGGCCCACCCATTCGAAGTACCAGAGCAGGCTGTTTCCACACACATGGGCGGGCCTGCTTTATTGGACTGAGAAGTTTTTGATCCAATGTCAGCTTCAATGGTCTACATTTGAAGTGATTTTTTCCTTCAATCTGTTTTCTGTGCCTTTTAGATCAGTTTGATAGTGGTTCCATTTGTACAGATCTCAAAAAACCCTTTGTTTTGCATTTAAAACACCATAGTCTAAACCAGCAGACAGAAGGACTTTCCACAGATGTTTCCTGGATAACTACACTTCCAATACTGAATTGCACAGAAAATGTGGACTGGTATTATATTCATTTAAACCCTCAAAGGACCACTATTCTTTGGAGACTCATATTCTAGAACTTCAGAATTTTCCAAACCATCAATTTCTGGTTTATATCCAGGTTCATCTCATTCCTCTCTCATTTTATTATAAGCTGCAAGGAGGAACTAGGCTGCACTTTCCACACTTAGCTTGGAATACACTTCAGTTAAATATCCAAGTTCATCACTCTCAAGGTCGGCCTTCCATCTGACTTCAGAACTCAGTTTTGCCAAGATCTCTATAACTTTAAAACAAGGATCACCGTTCCTCCAGTATCCAACAATAAGTTCATCATTTCCTTCTAAGTCCTCACTGGAAACTTTAGCATGCCTATTTCTACCAATGTCTCTTCAAAGCAATCTAGGCCTTTTCTGTCAAGTACCTCATAATTCTCCCATCTTCTACTGATTACCCAGTTCCAGAGAAATTTCCACGTTTTTGGTATTTGCAACAGTAGCACTCCACTCTCCTGGTACCAAAATGTGTCTTAGGTTCTTAGGCTGCTTACGCAAATAACATGAAATGGGTTGAGTGAAACAATGGAAATTTATTAGCTTATGGTTTTGAGGCTGGGAAAATGTCCAAATCAAGGCATCATCAAGAGAACACTTTCTCCATAAGACTGAGGCACTTTGGGGCTGGTTGCTGGCAACCCTTGCTTCGCAGCGTCTCAGATGGCAAAGTACATAATGGCATCTTCTGGTCTTTCTTCTCTTTTGGGTTTTATACATTTCAACTTATTATGGCTTCTTCTCTCTACCTGGATTTTATCCTCTTGCAAAGGACTCTAATAAATTAAGACTGGGCTATCTGAGGCGGGATAAACCTTAAATAATGTAACTTCAACAAAAGGTCCAATGTACAATAAGTTCATATGCACAGGAATAAATCAGGTTTAAAAACACGTTTTTCTGTAGTACATACAGCTTCAAAGCACTACAGTGAGCAAAGAAGAATAAGGTATACACTGAAGGTCATCCAAGGGAAAAGTAACCGGAACACAATATTGATAATTCCTCACCATCAGTGTGTTAACACTTGACCTTCTGCCCAAATGCAGTGAGGAACTCTGGTTGTTGATGCCCAAGTTCACAGAGACACTGCAGAACCCTCTATATTTTCAAACAAGGAAAATTCCAAGCTTCCCCAATATTAATGATTTTCTTCAAAACAACAACAATAAAATAAGTTCTCCCAGAACAGTTTATGTGGAAAAGGATATACCTGTTGTTTGTTCTACAGGTTTAGTGTGGTTTGAATCCATACCAAATCTCCTGGAGCAGAATAATTATTAGGGAATATTTAATCCATTTATCTATTCTTTCAGGAAATATTCATTGAATTCCCAGTCCTGCTCTGAGAGTTGGATACTGAACAGAAGAAAAACATAAAATTTGCATTCAAGGACATTCTAGTGGGGTGAAAAACTAGATGGAAGTAAGGAGGAAAGAAATACATTTCTTTTAGGTAGTTGTACTAAAATAATATAAAGTATATTATGCACATAAAGTTAAAAACAACATAAAAGAATTAAAACAATATGGAAAAGCTGCTCTAGACTCTTCTTGAGAAAACAGAGGAACTGATAGAGAGGTAAATGTAAGAGACTTACCCACAGAGACGAGATGATTAATACTCTCCAGCATCACATCTCTAAACAACTTTTTCTGAGATGTTTCCAGAAGGGCCCACTCTTCCTGGGTGAAGTTTATAACTATATCTTTCAAGTTCACTAACTCCTAAAATCATCACAGACACAGGGTTCAGAAAGAGTCATCACTACGAATGCCCAGAGTAGGACATTTGAGAGGACAGCACTGAGGAAGTAGTGATTGTTTCCTGAAAGCTCAAACTGAGCTTGAGTTACAAGTAAGATTATTCTTAGTGCTGAACAGTTATCTGCCTTTCACGGACACACATATATATCCTAAATATATAAAACTCCATATAAAAGAATATCACAAGACATGTAGTATGATATAACCATGAAATTTCCTAATAAACTGGCCATTATAACTTCTAGATGGTCATATACAATTTACACTTGAGCATTTGCAACTAAAGCACCCTTTTCCACAAAATTTCATGAAAATTGAGACTCATCACAAGCATGCAACATCTATGATTTACCACTTTTATACCTTAACTAAGGTTAGATTATATCCCCAGATGACTTCAGTTTCCTCTCATCTATAAAATCAGTTCATACCTCTTAAAAGTTTTGAAAGAGCCAATAAGCTTATGTGAAAAGTGCTTCCTATCTAAACACAAGTCCTATCTAAAAACAAGTCATAGTATTCATTGCAATGCAAAGTCCAGCATTCTACAGAACTAAACAAGTATCATACAGAACTTGGGACCATCACATTCTGTCTCAGTCTCATCTCTACCTAACTCAGGTGTTCATCATAAGTACAGACAGTTCTTCAGGACACATAACAGACCCCTGAGCCTGCTGCCATAAAGGATGGTCTTGACTATTCCAGAGGTATGAGACCTTCCAAACTTAACTTTACTTGGGATTTCTAAATACCCAAGTTCATTGTCTCTCTAGTATCTTTACCTCCTCTGTATGTTCAAGAGCACAAAAATTCTCAATATCTATTCTGGTCTCTCCAATTCTTCAACAATTTTCACAGGGCAATAAATTTTACTATACATATTATATTCCATTCTTCTGAATGCATGCTAGAATTAAAGAAACAGTATTTCTTATATTTACTTTCATTTATAATGTCTGAATAAAGGTTAGCTACAAAATTGGAAATTGGGCAATTGAGGGATAATAAGGAAGGAGAATTTTAGTTATCTTTTTTTTTTTAAGTTTTCAAAAGGGACAAATACATTTGAATACTTTAAGAAACTAAAAACTGGGGAAAATAAATGATTTCCTTCTACTACCTAACCCTCACTTTTATTCCTTTGAACAATGGATAAACCTGCACCCTAAAATCTGTAACATTATGGCCTGAACTCACCTGGTAAAACATGAACCACCCTACTGACTATAAACATTTGCTCTTATTCATCTCTATCGCCTATGTTCACTCTGTGCGAAAGTCAAATGCAGGCATTAACATAACTGGTGAGTGGATTATTTCTCCAATGAGGGGCCTTAATGGAGTCTGGAACAAGTATGTGTAATGTGGGAAAGGAGATTACTTACTGATCAACCCCTAACCTACTATCACTACCTCAGAGACCTGGATGAAATTAACTACAGCTCAGATCCTTGAATAACTCTTAAATGAGTTTAGAATATTCATGTCAATAGGAGAAATCTGCCCATCTGCTGACCCCACATGTATAAATTCAGGAGAAAGAAGAAATACCTACTCACCAGTGGTAGCATTGTCAATAGCTCAGCTGACAACAGTCTTCCTCTGGGTTTTCACTCAAATCAGATAAACGCTATGTGAACAAAGATGAGAATGGAGAATCTGTGAGACTCTGGTCTTATCTTCAATCTCCAGAACCAACTGTCATGAATCCCAACCCTGCACCTTGAAGTAACCTGGGCCCTATCAACAGGACATGAAGTGTGCACCAAGAGAAACAGGGGAGGACCCTCCTCTCCCAGGGTCAAGAGTAAGAAGAAGGTCTTGTCAACTCGGATAATGAAGAAGCTATGAATACCTTCAATGAACTACAAAGAACATGAAAATCATGTTCTGAGTTTTATATATTCGTTAGCCCTAAGTGTCCAGAGATTTTCAATTCCCTCCGATTTCAAAACAGTGTGCCTCCACCTACAGAGAAACCACTCTGGAATTTCTCAGATATGACTATTCCTGGCTTATGAAACATTCATCCCAACCCTCAGAAATCTCACTCCCTTCCTGCTTTACCTCATAACTTCACTTCTGAGTACACTTGCTCTAAATCACCTTGGTTTTTCCACATGGCATATCTAACAATATCACTCTCTCAAAACTGAGTTCTAGATCTCCCCGTGCTGGACTTAGAAATCACCCATGATAATGAAAAATCTGTTTCATTATGGGGTTTATCAATTGAAGGACTTGTTCCATTGGAGATATTAATGGTATTAAATGTGCTTGGAAATTTACATATTTGCTTATTTAATCCTCAAAGTAACCTTGATGACTAAGGCTAATTTACCTATTTAATAAATGAAATGAACAGAGGCTCAGAAATCTTTAATAATGTTAAAAATGCCATGGCTAGAAAGACAGAGTTGAATTTTTCTCTCTCTCCAGTTCAACTTCCTTAAGACTTACACACTTGGGTTTTACCAGGAATGCCACCTCTCACTTTTATAATCAGGATCTCCACCCTATTGCCAAAATCTCTTTATATAGTTTATTCTCACAATTACGCCTCCTTTCCAGGTTCTCCTACCATACAGGTAGCTTCACAGAATTTAGTCCACTACCTAGACATCAGCTTCTAATGTTTCATAAGCCAGGAATAGTCATATCTGATATCTGATGCTTACTGTCTAATATAGTTGACAGTTACTCATTTCAACTGATACTTAGAATATTTCTCATGTCCTAAGTATTTATCATATCTGTCTCCAACAGGAGTGACTCCAATTACCTGCCTTGTCCATGAATGCATGGACATAGAATATGACTAAGATGATCCAAGTCGAAACACAGAATTCTTTTCCTTCAGGTTGCTCATAATTTGTCATTATGCATTTATTTCTTTATCTGTCCCTCCTACTGGAATAACTACATAAAACTATTCCCTGAATATTTTAGGCAAATTTCCCTTTGAAAAATACTAATGAATTATTAATCCAGAGAAACTTTCCAAAATGACCTAACCTAACCTGACTATAGATGGCCTAGGCATAAATGCCTGCAGTCAAATCCAATAACTGAATTCTGATGAATAAAAATCTATTTCAAAATAAATAAGGACTGCACCTTGTGGTTACAGTTCTCTTCCTCACTGAATACAACCCAAATAGACCAAAAATCGAAGGAAACCAAGACTAATTGATGATGCTTTTACCACATACCAGTGCTCAGAGCTTCTTTCTCACTCTAGAAAAAGGACCATTTTCTTGGGGCACTCTCTTTTATGCAGTTGATAGGATCATCAATTCTATAACCTAGAAGACATAACCTGAGTAATTCAGATGAAAGCACAGATATGTAAGAAAGTACATATTAGAAGAAAAACACTTGTTGTTTTGATATGTTCATATTTTACTACTGAGCAAAGGAAGGACCATTCCATGGCTCTTCATGTCAAATTTTGCTGATGTTCTAAGAACTGAAAAATCATATATGGATCAAAATGTTAGGGATTCCAAGAAAAATCTAATTTTATTATTCATTTCCCTACAAAGAAGATGTACACTATTACTTTTATTAGATCCAATCAGGATCATGTACTGCATTTAATTGTCATTGCTACTTTAGTTCCTTTTTTTTAAAATGTGGAAACATATATTCAACATAAAATTTACCATCTCAAACACTCCCTAGCACACAATTCTGTGAGATTAATCACATGCAAAATGTTGTGCTACCCTCACCAACATCTATTATCAGATCTTCCCAATCATCCCAAACAGTTCTTACAACCAGCATAGACTATTTTTTATTTATTTATTTATCCTTCCCCCACATCTTCTCTCTGTGTCCATTTGCTGTGAGTTCTTCTGTGTCTGCTTATCTTCTCTTTAGGCAGCACCAGGAACTGATTTTGGGACCTTCTAGAGTGGAAAGAGGTGCCCAATCTCTTGTGCCACCTCAGCTCCCTGTTCTCCAGCATCTCTTAATGTCTCTACTCTGTCACTTTTTGTTGCATCATCTTGCTGTGCCAGTTCTCCACTCAGGCCAGCACTCCTGCGCAGGATAGCTCATTGCCATGGGCCAGCACTCCGTGTGGGTCAGCTCTCCATGTAGCCCAGCTTGCCTACCCTGGACCTCCCAAATGGTAGATGGGAGCCCAATTGCTTGAGCCACATCCACTTCCCAGCACTGACTATTTTTAAAAATTGAAACAATGAACACTTTTCAGGCATATCTTGACATATGGAAGAAAAATTATTTCTAAAGCAAAATCTAGCCATGTATTTTCATTTTAGGTACAAGCATTTGATTGTTTTCTTTTTCTCTTTTAATTCACCATTCTCAAAAATTTAAAAGTTGTATTCTCTATTATTTTATTAGCATGCATTTTGAGAAATCAATGGCTCCATTTTCATGGTTTCCTTATATAGTCCTATAAGATTATAGGATTGTCACACAACAACATTCTTGAGGCAAGAGATGCTATATTTTTGTCAGAAATGTGTCTATGTTGCAGATCAGCAATGAGCTAGGTCTGCCCGCGGGTGTGAAGTTATACAAGCAAGTAAATGGTCTGGAACTAAAGTATTTAAAAGCTAAATTAGAAGAAATCATTTAAAGGAAAAAATGCTGTGACTATATAATATAGAACTATTTCACTTTGGGAGATATGAAACTCTCATAAATGCAGAAATTTTTTACCAAAAATTGTTTGAAGGTTTTATTACTCAAGGTCTTGGTGACAGGTAAGGTCACTTACTAAGGTTTGAATAATTAAAGATGAGCAAGCTTTCAAAAGTCTATGTGTCTGACAGATGAGGAAATTCTGAAGTATTCCAGTGGAGAATTTCATGTTCAGGTTCATATATGATTTAGACTGGAAAGTTTGTGTTATAAACATAAAGAGGTCAAAGGAATGAATGATATTGCCTAAACAGAGAGGGAGAAGAAAAGGAAGGGCTGAGATAAAGTCATGCAGAATTCAAATAATTAATATTTAAAAAGAGACTACAAATACCTAGAAAGTGGAGCCAGAGAAATTCAGGTGAATATTGTTAACTAGGAGACCAGGACAGGATAAATTCTAGAAGAAGGGAAACAGAGTTTGCTGAGGAATACTGTAGGATGAAGAGGCATTCAGTGGATTCACTGAGTTGGAGAGAACCACACTCTCAAGATAGGTACATTTAGATGAAGATAGTTTCATATCAGAGTGAACCAAGAAAAAAATGGGGAAAACAGTTAAAATCTAAGTACATACCATAAAGTATAATATGACTTTGACTTCTCAGTAAGAATTGAAATTTATATCAGAGTGGATCTCAAGAATTTCACTTTTAATTCATTATCATTAGTGGATTTTTTTCATCTGAACAATTTTGCAAATGTCAGTAGAAAAATACCTTGAGAAATATAAGCCTGGACTAATAGGTATGACAATCATTTCCTTTTTATTAAAAATCCATGCAATTTCTGTGCTGCTGATGATTTACACATATTAATATAATTTTCCATAATGTGTCACATAGTCAATAGAAGTGAACTTCATATGACTCTGCATACTGAATTCACTTGGGAGTTTTAAAAATTATAATGCCTAGGCCCCGTCCAGAGATGAATTTAGTTCTTCCTGTGTTTGGCATGGTCCTCAGGAGTTGAAAAATCCTCAGGTGATTTCAATAGGCATCAAAATTTGAGAACAGCTTCTCTAAGGAGCTGAGACCAAGTAGTAAGTAGATTTGCAGTAAAAGCATGTCAGAGCGATTGTAAGAAAAGCAGAATTAGAGGTCACCCCAAAGACCTACCAAATCAGGATCTGCATTTTAACAAAATCTCAGAGGATTCTTATTCCAGGAGATACATTGAAGAATGAGCAGCATTGGTTGAGAATTCATTCCAATGTCCCATTTCTGCAAGCTTAAAACCCGTGCAGAACAATGACTATTCTACCACTGCCTGATTCAGTTCATTTCCACACAAAGACATTGTTAAGAATAGTTATCTCAGGGACTACTTTGCCTATACTGGAATATTTCAGGAACCATGATCTTCGTGCTACATCTCCCACTTTCCCAATGTTTTATCTTGCTTTTGTTATATGCTCAAAGTAGTCTTCATTTAAAATCCTGAATACTAGAACCATGCTTATAATAACCAAAAGAAGTTTGTCCTGTTTCTCTATATTTGTAACCATGTTTCACAGACATAACGGTGTTGAATACTTTAACTCTTTTTGTGTATATCCCCAATTTTACATTATATGCATTCATTTTTATCAATAATTATATTTTCCCAATTAATATTCAATAGATGTGGCACCTGTATTTGCCAAGCCCATTACTTCCAAATTAATTATAATATTAGCTAATTTATTTTTGCATGCAAATATTATTTATTCCTTAGATTGGCTGTATACAAATTTCTTGTTTATATAATTTTCATTCTTGTATTACTTCAAGATAATCTTAAGCTACTGCTGTTACTCTATGACATATAATCAAATTTATCTCACAATACACTGTATCTAAATTTTTCTCCTTGAGATGTCTGCTGTGAAATTAGATGTACCCAGACCTTTTCTTCCACATGCCATGTAGGACTGAAGACTAGAAAGTTTAATTTTCATCTACTGTTACCCTTTACCTTCCCTAGTTAACACTATCCCATAGAATGGGGTTGAGGTGTCATTTATTGTTTTCCTCAAATTCAAAAAAGGAGCAATACATTTAGAAATTGATATAGTTCTACAAACAAGAGTAAAATTCAATATACTGTTAATTTGTCACTTATCAAATTAATACAATGAAATTCCACTAAAAAGTCATAACTGGGGGAACCAGCAAGATGGAGGCAGAGTAAGGAGCTCCTAGAGTCAGCTCCTGCTACAGGGCAGATAGCAAACACCCAGAGCTCTCTGGAGCTAGCCGAAGCAACTGTTTGGGGACTCCAGGAAGCCAGAAGTGCATCCTGCAATGTCCCTGGGGGAGTGGGAGCAGAAGACTGCCTGTCTGCAGAGAAGACTCGTAAGACATGCCACAAAGGCCAGTGCCCATCCTCCACTGGAGGCACAAGCCTCCTGGGCAACTCTTCCACAGCTGAAAATGAAAGCTCCACTTCCCCAAAATGGGGGAGGAAGAGACGGTTGGGCACCAATTTCAGCTATGATGAGGAAATTAAATGGGCTACAGTATGATCCTAAGAATAGTAAAGTTTGAACCTGTCCAGTTCAGAAAGAGGCTGGGAGCCACCAGCTTAACTCTGCGCCTGACATGAGGAGAAGTGGAGTGGACTGAGGGGACCAGCTTCTTCCCATCCAGATCACATCGCAGCTCTAGTCTAAGCCCCAGTGCCACCTCCAGCAGGGAGGAAGCTGTGGGGACCTGCGCCAGCCTCTCTGGGAAATTACTGACCAAGCCGCAGAGGCTGGTGATTATCCTACTCTGGTGGCACAAGCCACCCCAGGAGCTATTCTGTGGCTGGAATTGGAAGCTCCATTTCCCAGAAACAGAGCAGGAGGAGATGGATGGCTGCTGATTTCGGCTACTGATGGTAGACTTGCCTGGCTAAGAGATAACCCTGGGAACAGCTGGGGTATGAAGCAGCCCAAGTCAGAACGAGGCCAGTAGCCACTATTTTGACTCTGCCCCCAGCCTGAGGGGAAATCGGGCTGACTGAAACTCTCAGTGTCGGCAGGAACCATTTCTTTCATGCAGATCAGCCTGCAGCTCTATCCTAGGCTTCAGCCCCACTTCTGCCAGGGAGGAGGCTGAGGAGCCCTGCCCAGCCTATACAGGTAACTGCAGGGAACTTTGGCTGGCATAGACTGAAAATCAGAAGTCTACCAGGGCAACTGTGGTCATCTTGGACCTGCACTATATAGATTGCTGCCCACACTTGCAGCTCCATCCCTGCCCCAGGCAGAGAAGAAAGGGATGTGAAGCTTCATCAGTCTCTCTGCAGTGCAGTCTAGGCCTGCACTTGGATTATTCCACACAGCTGTGACTCTGTCCCTACCCATGGCCAAGGAGAAAGCTGGAAGAAGTTTCATTGGCCCATGGACCAATGACGGCAGCTTGAGACTCCACAGCTTATAGCACCAACTACATGCTTGGCTCCTACTGCACAACCAGAAAGGGAGAAAGGATAGGAAGCCCTAAACTAAAGAGAAAAACTGCACCCAGAAAAAATACTCTAGTAAGCCAGATATGAAGACACCAACAAAAAATTACAATCCACACCAAGAAACAGGAAACTATGGTCCAGTTAAAGGAACAAGATAAGCCTCCAGATGATATAAGTTGAGACAACTAATCATAGATGTTCAAACAAATCTCCTTAATAAATTCAATGAGATGGCTAAAGAGATTAAGGATATTAAGAAGACACTGGATGACCACAAAGAATTTGAAAGCATACATAAAAAAAAAAACAGCAGAACTTATGGGAATGAAAGGTGCAATCAATGACATTAAAAAAAAAACATTGGAATCATATAATGGCAGATTTGAGGAGGCTGAAGAAAGGATCAGTGAGCTTGAAGAAATGGCCTCTGAAAGTGAATATACAAAAGAATAGAGGAAGAAAAGAATGGAAAAAATTGAACAAGGTTTCAGGGAACTAAATGACAAAAAAAGGCATGCAAACATATGTGTCATGGGTATCCCAGAAGGAATATCTGAAGAAATAATGGTAGAAAATTTCCCAACCCTATTGAAGGACATAGATATCCTTGTCCAAGAAGTACAACGTACTCCCATCAGAAAATCCAAATAGACCAACTCCAAGACATATACTAATCAGAATGTCAAATGCCGAAGACAAAGAGAGAATTCTGAGAGCAGCAAGAGAAAAGCAATGTATAACATATAAGGGATATCCAATAAGATTAAGTGCTGCTTTCTCACCAGAAATCATGGAGGCAAGAAGACAGTAATCTGATATATTAAGATACTCTTAAATATATTTAAGATATATTTATATATATATATATATATTTAAGAGTATATTTAAGAGTATCTTAAACCTTATATCCAGCAAGACTGTCTTTCAAAAATGAGGGCAAAATTAGAATATTCACAGATAAACAAACTGAGAGAATTTCTAAGCAAGACACCAGATTTTCGGGAAATACTAAAGGGTGTCCTAGAGCCTGAAAAGAAAACACAGGAGAGAGGGGCCTGGAAGAGAGTCTAGAAATGAAGATTATATCAATAAAAGAAACTAAAAGTGTCAAAACAGTGGTGAAAATAAAATATGACAGATAAAACTCAAATAGTCAGGAATAAATTTAACCAATGATGTAAAGAACTTGTATTCAGAAAACTGAAACTCAATGTTAAAACAAATCAAAAGCCCTAAATGACTGGAAGAACATTCCATGCTCATGGATTGGAAGACTAAATATCATTAAGATGCCAATTCTACTCAAATTGATAGCAGATTTAATGCAATACAGATAAAAATTCCACCAACATTAAAAAGAAAATTGAAAACATGATCACTACATTTATTTGGAAGGGTAAGGAGTCCTGAATAGCCAGAAACATCATAAAAAGGAAAAGTGAACCCTCATTTCCAGACTTTAAGTCATAATACCTACCTAGAGTGGTAAAAACAGCATGGTACTGGGCCAAAGACAGACAAAATAGACCAATGGAACCAAATTTATGGTTCAGAAACAGATCCTCACAGGTATGGTCAAGTGATTTTTGACAAGCCTGTCAAATTCACACAGCTCGGGCAAAACAATCCATTCAACAAATGGTGCTGAAAAAACTGGATATCCATAGCTGAAAGAAGGAAAGAGGACCCCTATCTCACACCTTATCCTAAAACTAACTCAAACTGGATCAGAAAACTAAAAATAAAAGAACCATAAAACTTCTAGAAGAAATTATTGGAAAATATCTTCAAGACCTGGTGGTAGGTGGTGGATTCTTAAACGAGATAAGAGAAGGAGTGGACTACTGATGTTTAATGTATGTAGAAGTTTTAATTAGCTTTACTGTAAAAGTGTGGAAATGTATAGAGTGGATGGTAACACACAGTGAGTAACAGCTACTTTATAAATGGGGATGTGATTGAAAATAGTAGTCTAGTATATGTAAATGCCAATTGACAGAATGCTTGAGAATAATCTAGGAACTGGATAGAACAGTAAACCAAGAGGTGGATAGAACTGTGGTTGATGGTACAGATGCAAGAGTGTCCTTTCTTAGCTAGAACAAATGTGTGTCACTACCGCAGGGTGTTGGGAATGTGGAGAAGCATGGGGAAAAATACAGCTGGAGTGACCTATGGACTGTGGTTAGTAGTAATAATATAATAATCTTGTATCTAAGCAAAGGATCTACTGTGCTAATACTGAGGCAGTATGGAAAATGTGAGCCAAATGTATACTATGGACATGGGAATAATCAGATGATATTATTTTATCTGTAGCAAATGGCTACAGATTTGATGGAGGGGTGTTGTTTGGGAATTCTGCACATGTGCATGATTATTTTATAAGTTTACAACTTCTGCCATAAAAAATATATTTAAAAAATAATAATAGGGTGGGTTGGGAGAAAACACATTAAATGTAAGATAAGGACTATGATTAGTAATAAGATTTTGACAAGATTCTTTCATAATTTGTAACAAACATTTCATGACAATGTAAGGTGTTGGTGGAGGGTTGATGTATGGGATCTGTGCATGATGTTACTCACACTTGCTTTGTAAGTTCACAACCTTTACTATACACTTAATTGTTTATGTATGTTCATATATAGTTGATATAAAGATAATAATAATAGGATTTGTTGGGGGAAAATACCTTGTTTAGTAGTAATATTTTGAAAATGCTCTTTAATCAGTTAAAAAGATTTAACAGCAATGCAAGTTATTGGGGGTAGGGTGAGTTATGAGAGTCCTGTATGATATTATATATGTTTGTTTTATAAGTTCATAACTATTATTATATACTTATTGTTTATGTATGTTTATGTATGAGTGATATACTTCAATAAATTTAAAAAAAGAAAGCTAAAATACGTTTAAAAACTAGCAATATACAACTGGAAACTAATGTTTTGAAAACCATAGTACTGAAAAGAATTCCCCCCAAATGAAATACTTAAATATAAATCTAAGAACACATGAACAGGATCTGTAAGTGAAAAACAAAACAAAACAAATAAGAAAGAACACATACCTACTTGGGGAGATAGATTGTGTTCATGGATTTGATGACTCAGCAGATAAAAAACTTTTATCCTCCCACATTCATCTATAGATTTAACACTATAATAAAATACAAGCACAAGTTTTTGTAGATATAAACAAATTCTAATTTTTTTTCTCAGGAAAGGCAAAAACAAAACAAAAATCTAGAAGAGGTAATTTTGGGAGAGAAGAATTGTTAGAGGAATACATTACCTAATGTTGAGATGTAGTATATATACCTATATTCAGTGAGATAATGTAGTACTGACAGAGGTATGGATAAACAGATAAAGAGAAGAGAATAGAGAATCCAGAAAGAGGCCTGTGTCAACTGGCCACCTGGTTCTGGACAGTGTTGCAAGGGCAATTTAGTGGAGAAAGTCTTGTCTTTTCAATTGATGTTATTGAAACAACTGGATAACCAATTTAAAATTTTCTTTTTTTTTTAAGATTGATTTGATTGATTGATTGATTTCTCACCCCTTCACCGCCCCCCCCCCCCACCGGTTGTCTGTTCTCTGTGTCTATTTGCTGTGTCTTCTTTGTCCGCTTCTGTGGTTGTCAGCGGCATGGGAATCTGTGTTTCTTTTTTATTGCATCATCTTGTTGGTCAGCTCTCCATGTGTGGGCACCATTCCTGGGCAGGCTCCACTTTCTTTAGTGCTGGGCGGTTCTCCTTATAGGGCACACTCCCTGCGCATGGGGCTCCCCTATGCAGGGATACCCCT
Source organism: Dasypus novemcinctus (assembly GCF_030445035.2). Taxonomy (NCBI): domain Eukaryota; kingdom Metazoa; phylum Chordata; class Mammalia; order Cingulata; family Dasypodidae; genus Dasypus; species Dasypus novemcinctus. Next base: position 7,610,409 of record NC_080686.1, on the reverse strand, counting down.
GCGTGGCACGGCACTCCTTGTGCGCATCAGCACTGCACATGGGCCAGCTCCACATGGGTCAAGGAGGCTCAGAGTTTGAACTGCGGACCTCCCATGTGGTAAATGGACACCCTAACCACTGGGCCAAGTCTGCCGCCCCAATTTAAAACTTTATAATAAAGGACTTTTAACAGCCAAAAAAAAAAAGTCATTCATTATACACTTTGGATAGATCATATTGTATATGAACATATATCTATAAAACTACATAACAAAACAAAGAAATAATTGTGCAAGAATAGCCAGAAATAGCAGCAATGTACAACAAGGGAATTAGAAATTGAGTGGTGTGGAATTTTATTGTCTTTTTTTGGGTTATTATTATTATTAAAATAATGAAAATGCTTTAATAATGATAGAAGTGATGGATGTACAACTATGTGATTATACCAAATACCACTGATTGTATACTCACAATAATGCATGCTTTAATATGCACTAATAAAACTGATTAAAAGTATGAGGGATTTTTTAAAGACAAATTTTTGGAGATTTTTTAAACTGTTAATATTGATGAAATTAATAAAAAGTATATAGTGCTTTTAGGACTTGATGAAAACAAAAATGCCAACAGCATACTTTAGAGAAACAGAAAAATCATTACCAATTTTATTTGGAAGGAAAGGGGACATGAATAGATTAAAAAAAAAAATTCCTAAAAAAGAGGAGAGAAATAAGAGGACTCAAAATCCCTGACCTTGAAACATACTACAGAGCTACAGTGGTCAAACAGCATGGTACTGGCATAAAGATAGGTACATTGATCAATGCAATAGAATTCAAAATTTAGAAAAAGACCCCAACCTCTATAGTGAACTTGTTTTTGACAAGCCTACCAAGTCCACTTTACTAGGACAAGACAGTCTTGTCAACAATTGGTGCTGGGAAAAATGGATATCCATAACCAAAAGAATGAAAGAGGACCCCTATCTTACTCCCTACAAGAATCAACTCAAACTGGTTCAAAGACTGAAACATAAAAACCATGACCATAAAACTTCTAGTAGATAATATTGGGAAACATCTACAAGACCTTGTAGTAGGGATTTGGTCTCTTCAGCCTTATACCCAAAGCACAAGCAACAAAAGAAAAGTGGAGATAAAAGGGACCATGTGAAAATTAAACACTTCTGTACCTCAAAGGACTTTGTGAAGAGGGTGAAAAGGCAACTAACAATTGGAAAACATATTTGGAAATCACATATCTGATAAGAGTTTAACACCCATGATATATAAAGAGATGCTACAACTCAACAGTAAAAAATAGAAATGATCCAATTAAGAAATGGCCAAAAGACCTGAATAGACATTTTTCCAAAGAAGAAAGACAAATGGTGAAAAGAAAACCACACGAGAAAAAATTTTCAACATCATTAGCTACTGGGGAAATGCACATCAAAATGACAGTGAGATATCATTTCCACACCTACTAGAATGGCCACTATTAAGGCAGAAAACTACAAGTGTTGGAGAGAATTAAGACAGATAGTAATGCTTATTAACTGTGGGGAATGTAGAATGGTACAGCCACTGTGGAAGATAGGTGGTGCCTAAGGAAACTAAATATATTAACAGATCAATCATGTGACCTAGCAATACTATTATTAGGAATATGTCCAAAAGAACTGAGAGCAGGGACAAAACAGACATCTGCACACCAGTTTCATAACAGCATTATTTACAATTGCCAAAAGATGGAGACAGCCCAGGTATCCATAAGCCAATGAATGGATAAATGAATTGTGCATATACATACAATGGAATATTATTCAGCCTAAAAAGAAAGAAGTCGTGAAGCATATGACAACATGAATGAACCTGGAGGATATTATGTCAAGCCAGACACAAATGACAGATATTATATAATTTCGTTATTATGAACCAAATATAATGAATAAACTCATAGTTAATAACTAGAATATAAGTCACTGGAAAATAGAATGGTTAGATAATGGAAAGCAGAGGTTTAATCAGCAAAATTTGTAAAAAGGTTCTTTTTAAATTTTTGTAAATTATGATGAAAGAACATCATAGTGTTTGTAATTAGCAGCACTAATATTTGATTATGATAGTGGTTGAAAGAGAAAGTCTAAGGTCCTGTATATCACTAGAGGGAAAGCTAAAAAATGAGACATGGGACTGTATAGCATAGCATAGCAAACCCTCATGCAAGAAATGAGTATGGTGAATAATGCATATATAAGAATGTTTTGCTCTGAAAGAGAACAAATGTACATTAATGTTACAAGATGTCAATATCAGGGTGATATTTGGGCAAAAATACAACCAAGGCAAACTACAGATAGTAGTGTATAGTAATACATTAATAACGTTCCATCAATGGCTAAAAAAAAAAAAGGAACTATGCTAAGTGAAAGAAGTTCACTACATATTGTTTGACTCCATCTATATAAAATATTAATACAAATAAATAGGAGAAATAGAAATAGATTAGCAGTTATGTGTGCCAGGGGAAGTTAAGAGATATTCAGAGGTGACTAAAAGGTAGAGTTTTGTTGTTTTTTTATTATTATTGTAGTGGTAATGAAAATGCTCTTGTATTGACTGAAGTGATGAATGCACAACTATGTGTTTATACCAAATGTCACTGTACACTTTGGATGGATTGTAGGGCTCATGAATATGTTTCAATAAAATTGATTTAAAAAACTCACTGGATGAATTGAGAAAATGGCAATATTACATTGATAAATTTCCAATGACAGTAACAGAAAATCTGAATTGGTTATTAAAATTGCTAAAAAGGACACTCAAAATAATGGATGTCATAATTCAAAATAAGTAATCCAATAAATATTCTTCATCAATTTAGATAGGAAGCATGAAAATAATTTTAATAAAATGAAAAAGGAAATCTTTAAAATCATGTAATGGGTCCCCAAAATGTAAAAATACATTTTGTATTAGTTTCTACTTATGAAAATTCACTGTCATTGCTATGGCTTAAATTATGTTTTATTTATTTATTTATTTCAAAGATTTGTTTTATTTACTTATTTCCCCCATCCCTTCCCCTCCCTCCTGCTTTTTCCCTGTCTCTTTCCATTTACTGTGTGATATTCTGTATCTATTTCTTTGTCTGTCTTCTCTTCTCATTTTTTCTCCTCTAGGATTCACTGGGATTTGACCTTGGGGACCGCTGATGTGGAGAGAGTTTTCCTGTAAATTGTGCCACCTCAGTTCCTGGTCTCTGCTGCGCTTGACCTTGACACTCTCCTTCATCTCTCTTTTGTTGCATCATCATCTTGCTGCGTGACTCACTTGCATGGGTACTCAGCTCCCCACACGGGCACACAAACAGGCACTTGGCTTGCCACACGGGCACTCAGCTCACCATGCAAGCATTTGCATGGGCACTTGAATCACTGCTTGGGCACTCAGCTCACCACATGGGCACTTGCCTCACTGCGTGGGCACTGGCTCGCCGCCCAGGCATGCTTTCTCTTCTTTTTTCACCAGGAGGTCCCAGGGATCAAATCTGGGTTCTCAATATGGTAGGCGGAAGCCCTATCACTTGAGCCACATCTGCTTCCCTTAAATTATGTTTTAAAGGCATTTTAACCTGAAGACAAAGAGTCTAAGTACTCACAAATGTAAAAAACTGGGATTATATATTAATTGCTTTTTGTCCCATCTTTAGCCATTCAAATTAAGGTGTTCACTGTAAGAGTCTGAGTCAGTGAATATTGATGGCTTTTATTTAATCACCCTTGAAACCAACTCCAGAAATCTCCCAAACATTGCTCCCCTAATCCCCAGAATTTCTTAACTGGTCAGTGACTTCTTCAGAGCTCCTCAAATACTTATTCCCTGGTGGTGTTCTAGTCTGGTAGGCTGCCAAAATGAAACAGGTTAGCTTTTACAATGGGGTTTTAATAGGTTGCAAGCTTACAGTTTCAAGGCTGAGAAAAATTTACAAAGCAAGGCATCATCAGGTAATACTTTCTCCCTGAAGACTGGCAGCCAGTGATCTTGGACACTTCTTAATGGCAAGGTACATGGTGGCATCTGCTAGTCTTTCCTTTCTCTTCCAGGCTTTCTTGCCATCGGCTTCTGGCTTCCTCTTTCTGTCTCCTAAAGATTTCTCTCTGTTTCTCTGTATTCATCTCCTTTTTAAATGACTCCATTCAGAGAATTAAGATCCATCCTGGGCCATTCCCTATTGAGGTAACCTAATGAAAAAGCCATTAACCAGGGGTTCTTAACCCTTTTTGTTCCATGGACCTCTTTAACAGTGAGGTCAGTGTGGGAAACAAAGGCATGCTGTTTCCATAGTAGCAAGTTGCTTTCTGACCACTGGGTCATGCTGTCCCTAGAGATATACGTGCAGGTGGCTAATCTCTCAGGGAAAATAACATTCCAGCAGAACCAGGACTTGATAGTACGAGTAACCTGGGCAACAAGATTTATGAGTACATTTGTTTCTATAACATAATAGAACATCTTGAGCTTTGGTTACTATCTTATCCACTGTGCACTGTGTTTTCAAGAACGAGGTAATGGGAATAGTTAGCTAGAATAGTTGCTGGTTCTCACGATTGCTTGGGGTATATAAAGAAGCCCCTGATACTAATAAACTTATCTGATGAGCTTGAGGCTTCAATGCTCTCAGATCCCTGATCCCAATCTCTCTTTATCTTTCATTCCCGATACCCTTCGGGTCCACAACTCTGACATCTGGCACCCAACGTGGGGCCCAAAGTAGTGACTGCAGCAGAGATTCTTCCACGGCAGTATTGGGAATGCAGAAACTGAAAACCTTCCTGAAAGGTTGAGGCGTCTATCAAAAGGGTGACTCAAGTCTGGCAATACAGTGCTAAGAATTTTAATTAATTTTGTTTCTGCTAGCATCAGAGTATGGGTAATCAACCAGGATGTCTGGAAGAATATTCACAGGTACTAAAACTCTTAAATACTGTTGGAGTCTCAGTATAAACTGCTGATTTACTTGAACTTTTAGATCTAGTTCAAAAACACTTACTGGTTTCAGCTGCAAGGGAAAAATTTTTTTGAATCTGAAACAGTGGAAACAGGTAATGAAGGTGCTACGAAGAATATATCAAAGAGAGGAATCCATTCCTTTATCTGTGTGGGCTTTGTGCCAGCAAATTGCTGCTGCCTTAGATCCTTTACAATCAGACGCTTTACCCTATATTAATAAGATAATTGTTCCCAACTCCATTCCTCAAACACCTTTAATGCCCTGTTAATTGCACAGATCTCAACGAGGGGATCCAGAGGCCATGCAATTATTATCAGCTTTTCTGGTTATATTATGACCAACTCCATCAGATGCCAATAATCTTCAGGGAGGTGTTGATTTCCATCTTGAACCAATACCTTTTAAACTAATGAAAGATTTAAAACAGGTAAAAATACTAAATAAAGTCCTTGTTAGTGAAATCAGGCTTGTAAGAAAACTCTGTTAAAGTGTTCACTAAGATAAGGAAACTATTCTGGCAACAACTCTGCAAACCCCTTGCTGTCTACATGACAATGTAGCTGTGGGCTAGTGGGCGTTAATAGAGTTAAGCCATGTTTCCATGCTAATTCTGATTGGGCTTATTTAACCAAGATAATAAAATTAGTACAAAATTTTTATCAAGGTTTAAAAAGAAATTTTCAGTTTTAAATCAGTAGTTTACTCCTGAACTTCGAGTCTCAGTATAGTCTTACAGAGTAGTAATCCAAAAATGTGTGTTAATGGTCTGTCTAAACGGCTAAATTAGAGCTTAACTACATTTATGCTGCTCAAGTTATCTTAACTGATTGCTGATAACTAATAAAAATGTTTCCAAGCACAAGCTTGCATATCACAGGCAACATGGATTCCAGAAGAAATCTTAAAAAGTGAAATCTAAGATGTGATATAACGGAGAACTTAAAACAGCTATACCAAGAAAGTAAGAATTATGGGTTAATTGTAAACTGTATGTTTCTGTTTGTTGTGTTGTGATTGTTCTGTGTTTGTTCATTCAATGTCAGTGTATATTTTGATACCTTCGGATGGTAATATAAATTAATAAAAATTTTTTAAAAAGAGCTCTATTCAAATGGCCAAAAATTAAATAAGCACTTATATTAATACATAAGTCTATATGTTAATAAGATCTCTACAATGATAAAAATCGTAAGTCTTGGTTAACAAAATTACTATAAGTCCTTTTATAAAAAGTTGTTCTTGCCTAGATTGAAATGAATAGTTTATTTTTCTTCACAGGATAAAATGAAGGATGTAAAACTTAAATGAATATTAAAGAAGGTTAAAAGTTTGTGGAAATGCTGACTGAAATTTAATAAGTTTTTTCTAAAAAGTGTGTGTTGTCCTAAAGTAGGATGGCTAATTTTCATAAACTCTTGGAACTTAAATGCATGTGGCAAGTTATAGAAAGTATTGTGGTAAATTTAAGGAAGGAAATGTGTTCTGTGAAGGTAAAATTTTTCTTAAAATAATATAATTGTAGTCTATATGGTTATAAATAATTATAAGAAATTTAATGAAGCATTGTTTAAATTAAAGTGTTTAAGTGGCTAATTCCAAAAAGTCGTTATTAAACAAACCTGAAGTAATAATAATAATAATAATAAAAGGTAATTTTATAACAGGAAAACTTGGCAGCAGCCAGCCTCCCCGGACAACTTGTTTCTAAGAGACTGTTTCTAATATTGTATGCTACTAAGTATTTAAAGTGAAGAAAAGCTTATTATTTTAACAAGCTTGTTTAGTATTGATGGTAATTGCATGTTGTAATTGTAAGTTTGCTTGGAAACAGTTTCCAAAATTGTTTTGGTAACTTATGTATGTAGAATGTATAAAATATGTTTTTATTATTAAGGAAACAGAAAATAATTTTGTCCTAAAATAAAATGATTGGTCATTTAAAAAGAGTAAATTGTGTAACAAACCTGAATAAATACAAAAAGTGCAAAAGGCTCATGGAAAAGGAATTTTTATGATTTAAGTTAAATAAAATTTGATGGGTTTATCTATAAAATTTTAAAAGGTTTAGTTTCAAGTAGTATACTAATGCAAAGTTAAAATTTTGTTCTTTCTCAAAGTCTCTCAAGTCATTAATCTGTTTTGGTAAAAGTTTTTATCCTCAATAATCAGTATACAAAGAAAGTCTGTTTTATCAAAATAGCTTCCTGTGCTTTAACCTCATCATTTCCTCAGTGTTCCAAGAAGGAAAAGTTTTATCTCTTTTAAAAGAACATAACATTCAAACCTGCTTTCTCAAAATCAAATCCTGAAAAGTAGCCTTTTACTCCAAACTAATTATAAGAAATTTGTTCTTTTGCCTTGAAAGAAAAATTACAGTAATAGGTAAGTTCATTTAATATGTTATAAGTCGAATAGAAGGTGTTTAAAAGTGTTATAAAATTAACAGGTGTTTTAAAGTTGTATGAGTAAAAGGTTCCCATGAATACCAGTGTGTAAATTTACCAATATTTCAGCATAATATTAAACAGAAGCTATGATTATTCCTTATATAGATGATATATTGTTTGCTCATGCTTCAAATGATAAACTGCAACAATTATTTTAGTATGCTGAACAAATTCTTCTTGAGTATGGTTTGCAAATTGCCCCTGAAAAAATTCAAAGGAATGCACCATATTGTTATTTGGGTATTAAATTGGCTAATGGATGTGTTACATCACAAAAGGAGCAAATACTCCAGGACAAGTTAAATACTTTAAATGATTTCCAAAAATTACTAGGAGATATTAATTGGATTTGGCCTACCTTAGGAATCCCTAATTATATGTTAATGCATTTATTTCAAACATTAACAGGAGATTCTGGCTGTCTAGCTCTAGGATCTTGTCTAAAGAGGCTGAAAAAGAATTGGTATTAATAAAAAATCAAATCTCTCAAGGGCAAGTAACACAAACCCTAATGAGCTGTTGATTTAATTATTTTCTCAACCCCTCAATCTCCTATGGCTTTATTTTGGCAAGAAGGTATATTGGAATGGGTTTTTTGTTTTTTTTTTTAACCTAATAATAAACAAAAGAGATTGCAAACTTATCTCCAAAAAATTATTTCCATACTAGCAAAAGGCTGTGTGAGGTTGTTACAATTAAAGGGGTCTGATCCAGATAGAATTATTTGTGATCTTTCTCATGAAGAAATTCAGTATTTGTATATAACTAATCCTCAATGGCAAATTGCTAGTAGTAATTTTCAAGGCATTATTAATAATCATTATCCTACTTACAAACTGTTAACGTTCTTAAAAAGAACCACTTAGATTTTACCAAAAATTGTGAAAACTGTTCCTATTGAAAATGCATGTACAATATTTACTGATGGTAGTAGTAATGGAAAAGCAGCATATGTTACTTCTCAAAAAGAACAGGTTTGGCAGACTCCTTATTCGTCTGCTTAATGCACGGAGCTTTCAGCCGTCATTAAGATTTTACAAACGTTTCAAGAGCTCTTGAATATTGTCTCTGACGCCGAATATGTGTGTTTAACTGTAGCTCATATTGAAACAGCTCATATTTTTATTACTAATGAATTGTCTCAACTTTTGCTGGCCTTCAAGCCCTCATTTGGCAAAGAAGTCAGCCCATATATATTACTCATATCCGGTCTCATTCTTCTCTTTCTAGTCCTCTAGCTACCCAACGATGGACTTTTGCAATGTTTTTCAAGGCTATGTGCATAGCCCAACCACCTCTCCTGGTATGGTGATAATAATCTGGCTGTGTAGAAAAAATCTGTAACTGATACCCTACTGTTAACATTAACCAGTAATCTTTTTTTTCAGAATTAAAAGAAACATCAGAAACAATAGTACCTTAAAAGCCTAAACTAGGCAAACAATTGGGACATGCTGCAAAGTCCCTGCTGCGCTATCAAATTCTTAAATGTTGTTTAGTTGGGTAAGATAAAACTATACTTTCTGCTGTAATTAATAAAGTACAATGTTTTCTCATGTTAATAGAATTTGTAGTATTGTTAAAATACTAAAAATCTTTCACCCCTCATTTAGTTCAAATATTAAAACCATTGTATGTATTAATTGAGCAAAGTCCTCCACAGAAGTAGGAAAACCTCCAGCAAGCTGCTTTAAATAATAATAAAAGGAAAGTAAATTGTGGACATTAACTTCACCTATGAATTGGATGTGGCAAGCACCAATATTGGCTTTGGGTGGAGTTTGTGGCAAAGGCAAATCTAAACTAGTACCCCTTGGGTTTTAATCACAATTCTGGAAAGAGGCCAAAAGTACAATATAAAAAAGCAATTGTGTGCAGCATAGGAGGTCCTGTAAAAGTGAAAGATTTAACCCAATAGTGTCTGGTCACTCTGAAGAGTGCCACCCCTATCCAGGGGTGGATTGCAAATACTAAAAGCAAAACAGAAATAATGAACTGTTGTGAATCACCCTCAAATCTATAAAAAAAAATCTGAAATACCTGCTAGTGCTAACAGGTGACTGTCTCTCATGTCCCTACCCACCCCACTAACATCCCTTTTAAGACTGTTGATGCAGATGCCTTTGTGAAGATCCAGGGCCCTACCACTAAAACCTGAGTGAGGGCAGGGTGGCTCCACTGAAAAAACAAACATCAAAGTGTGTTGCAGGATGGAGAGGCAATAGCGATGGCCAGAAGAAGAAAAGGCATCTGGATACCTGTGAGAATGATGTAGATTTGGCAGTCGTCTCCTGAAAGTCAATTCTTGCTACATATGGTACAAGAATTCTTGAAACGGACTAGATGCTTTATTGGACTGCTTATTATAAGCATTTTGGGACTGACTGAAATCATTACAGCTGCTGCTACTACTGTGGTAGCTTTAAATAATTGAGTTAATGATTTAGAATCAGCTGTTTTGCATATTGGAAATCAATTGTATAATTTAAACTTAGGGGATCGAAATGTGATTGGAATGAAAACAACTTTTGTATTACTCCTCTTGCCTATAATTCATCTGATACAGAATGGGGAAAAATTGAGAATCATTTATTAGGCCATAAAAATAATATCTCTTTGAAAATAATTGAATTACAAAGAAAAATATTAGAAATGTCTCAAAATCAAATTCATGTAGCCAATGATAAGGATATCTTTAATGATTTGCTTTCTCATTTCAATAAGTTAATTCCAGTAAATTGGTGGAAGTCTCATCATTTTCTATCAGCATTAGGAATAGGACTTTGTGTGTTAATCTTGTTGCTCATTGTTGCTGCTTCCCTGGGATGAGAAGTATGCCAAAGACTGCACCATGTTGATGTGATGGGACAAGCTAATAATTTGGTACTTGCAAAAAACCTGACATAGTTCCCCATGGTCAGAGTGCTTGGCTGGTAGTCAATGATGGGTAAGACTCTCAGAGGAGGGCAACCTAAGAGAGGCACAGCCACCCTGACTAAAACAAAAAGGGGGAAATGTGGGAAACAAAGGCATGCTGTTTCCATAGTAGCAAGTTGCTTTCTGACCACTGGGTCATGCTGTCCCTAGAGATATATGTGCAGGTGGCT